>NC_140008.1:42957283-43219938 GCF_964263955.1 Coregonus lavaretus | reverse complement strand
AATATTAGACTTGCTTCTGGCTGTCCATCAATATCGATGTTGACGTTATATTGTTATTAAACACATGAATCCCAGCATCCCATGGCACCCTGATATGTCATATCTACTACACTACTACTGCTGAAGCCTGGAGTGAAAACATGTTATTGTCACATAGTCGATACGTCACTTGAGGTCGCCAGTACAGCAACACTATTGCTAACTGACAATGAGGAGCAGGTCATGATGATAATAGAACAATCTCATCTGAGCACAGAACCCTTTTCACACCTACTCCACAAAATTAGAACCTCCTTTTCATAATGTGATCAATGGGGTTGTGGATGGATGATGTAATGGTATAACCTGTTGAGCTTGCCCTCCTTCAACAGAACACTATTTACACACAGGTGTAAACTCCCCCCTGTGAGCCAGCTCTGGATTGGCCAGTCTGATCGCTGGAATCTCAGTATGGAAAACCACCACTGTTTATGATTATTTTACCTTTCAAAGTTCAGCAGATATGCAAATGCTATGTGACAGGCTGGCAGCAGCCAGCAGGGGAGTGTGTGACTAGCATTCTGTCTCGTTGACACACACACACGCTACTTCAGAGGCTGAGCATAAGGTCTTCAGAATGTCGCCCACACAATGACTTTAAGACGTGACAGAAACATTCATTTGTGTGACATAAACATTCACTTTCCTTTACTGCTTGTGACATGAATGTCAAGTATGCTTTAGCATCTTTACTCTCTAGTCTAGAGAGAATGGCTTTATAGATTGGGTTATATGGATCAAGTGTTTGCAGATGTGTCATGTAACCTACCTACCACTTGTGGGAGTTCATAGACACACACTACATACAATGCCTTCAGAAAGTATTCATACCCCTTGACTTCTTCCACATTTTGTTGTATTACAGCCTGAATTCAAAATGGATTAAACAAAAAAATGTCTCACCCATCTACACACAATAACCCACAATTACAGCTGTAAGTCTTTCTGGGTAAGTGTCTTAGAGCTTTGCACACCTGGATTGTACAATATTTACCCATTATTCTTTGAAAATTCTTTCAAGTTGGTTGTTGATCATTGCTAGACAGCCATTTTCAAGTCTTGCCATAGATTTTCAAGCAGACTTAAGTCAAAACTGTAACTAGGCAACTCAGGAACATTCACTGTCTTCTTGATAAGAAACTCCAGCGTAGATTTGGCCTTGTTTTAGGTTATTATCCTGCTGAAAGGTGAATTCATCTCCCAGTGTCTGGTGGAAAGCAGTCTGAACCAGGTTTTCCTCTAGGATTTTGCCTGTGCTTAGCTCAATTCCATTTCTTTTTTATCCTGAAAAACTCCCCAGTCCTTAACGATTACAAGCATACCCATAACATCATGCAGCCACCACTATGCTTGAAAATATGGAGAGTGGTAGTCTGTAATGTGTTGTATTAGATTTGCCCTAAACATAACACTTTGTATTCAGGACAATGAAATGCTTTGCCACATTTTTTGCAGTATTACTTTGGTGGTCCTCTGTAGCTCAGCTGGTAGAGCACGGCGCTTGTAACGCCAAGGTAGTGGGTTCAATCCCCGGGACCACCCATACACAAAAATGTATGCACGCATGACTGTAAGTCGCTTTGGATAAAAGCGTCTGCTAAATGGCATATTATTATTATTATTATTATTATTATTATTATTATTATTATTATTATTATTATTATTATTATTATTATTATTATTACTTTAGTGGCTTGTTGCAAACAGGATGCATGTTTTGGAATATTTTTTATTCTGTACAAGCTTCCTTCTTAGTCACTCTGTCAATATTGTGGAGTAACTATTATGTTGTTGATCCATCCTTAGTTGTCTCCTATCACAGTCATTCTCACTATTTTAAACCACTTAAATGTAACTATTCATATTCGAAAATGTAATCTACGTAATCCCCATAAGTAATTATTTATCATGAGAGGGCCATAAAAAATAGCTAGTAATGCTGCATACTCCAATAAAGGTTAAAATCTCACCTTTCTGATAAAAATAGTTATAAATTGCTGAGATGTAGTCACTTTTGAGGACACAAGCTGAAGTACACAGTACAAATATGATACAAATATGAAATATTTGATATTATGTATTTCTTATTCAACAACACTTTGAATAAGGCTTGAAATGACTTATATGCTTTTTTAAATATAGTATAATCAAATTATAAAATGACTAACTATAAGATTGCACCTTCCTTATATCTGTAAAATACATATTTGTATGTTTAGTGTTAGAGAAAATGTGCATATTTTCTAAAGGTCTCTCTCGATCAAAACGTCTGCCCTCATCGCTGTGAACATCTCACAGAGCTCAAGCTTGGCTTCCTGAACTCGTCAGGAACTCGCCTTTCATCTCATATTAATCATGTCTGTCTATGACAAACAGAAAGTGTTTTTTGTTTAAAATCTATGAATTATTTTAGATGAATGGCTATAAATCGATCTGAATGTGTTACAGTGATGAAACCACTCTCTCCTGCTGAGCTACAATGTAAGGATTGCAGGCATGTGCTTTGTTGCAGGCATGTGCTAGCTCCTGAGTGGCGCAGTGGTCTAAGGCACTGCATCGCAGTGCAAAACTGTGCCACTAGATCCTGGTTCGAATCCAGGCTCTGTCGCAGCCGGCCGCGACCGGGAGACTCATGGGCGGCGCGCAATTGGCCCAGCGTCGTCCAGGGTAGGGGAGGGAATGGCCGGCAGGGATGTAGCTCAGTTGATAGAGCATGGCGTTTGCAACGCCAGGGTTGTGGGTTCGTTTCCCACAGGGGGCCAGTATAAAAAAATAAATAATAATAATATGTAAGTCGCTCTGGATAAGAGCGTCTGCTAAATGACTAAAATGTAAATGTAAAATGTTAATGGCTGTGATGTAAGGTTCAGCCAGGAGTTGATGGACAGTCAGAAGAGCGAATGAAATGGTAGGAGCGACATTCCAAAAAGTGTTTTGGAATTTCACATCCTACGTCACACAGTCTCAGAAAATATACTACTGTGTCCGTGGGAACCAGGGCTATCACTTAATGCAAGATCTATGGTGTCCACAGATCGATTTATAAACTGGGGACATCTAAGAGGTAAAGTCACCATTGGCCTCATGGTGAAATCCCTGAGCGGTTTCCTTCCTCTCCGCCAACTGAGTTAGGAAGGACACCTGTATCTTTGTTGTGACTGGGTGCATTGATACACCATCCAAAGTGTAATTAATAACTTCACCATGCTCAAAGGGATATTGAATGTCTGCTTTTGTTATTTTTACCCATCTACCAATTGATGCCCTTCTTTGTGAGGCAATGGGAAAACCTCCGAAAAGTTGAGTAAACGTAAAAAGGCTGTGGAACCAGTTACTTAATAATAATTAGTTGAAACAACTAAAATTGTTTTACAGTGCAGCCTGCCCCAACACCAACACTATGCACACCTGGAGAAGGGTGCCACACACACAGGTAGAGAGATACAGACCACACGCACACCTGAGAAAAACAGCCTCACACACCTCAAACAGGTTGACCCAGGTAGGTCAGGAACATCCAGGTATATCAGGTTGTATGGTTATTATCAAATCTAGGTAGTAAGCTTATCATTTGTTTGATACAATCCTTTAATTCAAACACTAATGCATCCATACGCACGCACACACAAACAAGAGTCTTGATTGAAATGGGAGCAAACAGCATTACGGGTTGGGTCATGGGCATGGCTCTCACCCGCGAGGAGTAGTAGGATATCCACTATCCTAGCCAGGGGAATGTGTATACAAGGGAGGGAGACTATACTCTGATTAGCACTGCAGTGATCAGTGGGGAAATGGCCTTGTTAGGGTACACTGAGAGAAGAGACAGAACTACCTTCAACCAGAGTATCGTTTAGCAGCAGAGACCTGAGAAAAAATAAAATAAAAAAAGAAATAGTTCCACTGAAGCTGTTGATCATGAGGCTTTCCACTCAATAACACATACTTAGATGAATTAACTTTAGTCTTAACTTATACAGGATGAATGCTGCTTTGTTTCCATAGGATGTTTTCCACGCATTACATTTTAGAAGGAGAGGTGGTTGGTTGGTATTGCAGAGTGTTAGTCTTATTCTAATAGTCCAGTAGCTGGATGCTGTAACCGTCCTTTTTATAGGTGACCTCATTCATGAGACTGACAGTTGAGATATTCTCTATCTTTTCTGGCTTTGCCTTTGCAATCTTTCTCTCTCTCTCGCTGTCTCTCTATTGGCTTGTGTCAATGTATTGTATTACTGTATTACACAATAACAAGCTCTCTAAATGTGCACTCTAATCTTTTCAGTATCTGAAGATTAATATCTAATCTTTTCAGTATCGCAGACCTTGAAGAAAACTTTCCATAAAAACCACAAGAAGACCTTAGTAATGTTCAGAGAACGTTCTAAGAATGTTATTTAAAAACATATACATTCCGTTTTCAGCATCAGCAAAACTCTCTCTATCCTATATTTTGTTAAGTGTGTTCAGGTGTGTTAGCTGCGCCCACTAATTGGCCACATCTGATCTTTAATGAGTGTTTGTTTCCTTTGAAATGGGGTCTGTTTGAATAGACTAAAATGAAAAGCTTTGAATGCGTAAAAAAACATGGCATGCTAGCTCCATCCTGGTGGCGCGGTGGACTAATTCCATGGATAGAAAACAGAAGATTATAGATTTGAATCTTACTGATGCTGTGTCACAATAAAAAATAAATGTGTTTGCATGATTAATGCCTAAGGAAATTAATTTCCATGTGTCCTACCTGTGCTTGGAGTTTTAAAAATGTTAACCCAAAATAGGCTAGCAGTGGTATTAAAAGTCTTCTTGAAACATTTAGAGAATTTAATTTTTTTTAAACCTCAAAATAACCTTCAGAGCGTCAATAAAACCTCCCAGGAAAACTTTAAAGGAACCAGAGTAAAACATTCTCAGAACCTCCCTGCAACCTAAAAATACAAGTTCCCAGAACAGGCAAATTGTTCACTTCTGTTCCCAGAAGGTTTAAAAACGTTCAGTTTTACCGGTCAGGAAACGTATGGCTTCGTTCCCACAATCAATGTGAAACCAAAAACATATGTTCCATCAATTTCGAAGGAAAAATATGTGCTAGCTGGGTACTGTGTGTGTGTGTCTGTGCGTGCGTGTGTGTAAGAGTTTTAGAGAGGAGTTTGGTGGCCTTGGACTGGAGCGCCGTATGGCTGGCTGCACAGACACACACAATCTGGTTGGGCTCTTACATACACCAAATGACTTACTCACGCAACCCTTAGAGAGAGAGAGAGGGAGGGTAATGAACTGTTACGACTGCCTCTACGCTCTGTGTGCTATAATATGATAATCTACGAAGGCTACAGTCCCTGTGATGTCACCTGGTTTGTGTCTGTCAGTTTGAATGGCTTGAATAACTTGCCTGGCAATCTTGATGTAGTGAAAGATGAGATGGTCTGAGCTCATTGTGGAAAAATACTAATGAACTCAGCTGAAACTTGGTGTTTTGTAGCTAACCTTCACTCAGAGGCACCGGGGTATAAAGGCTGAATCAAGGTTTATATGAAGAGTTTATTTCCAAAACATTACTGTTTTCAGATTTCTTATTAATAGATTTGAGATATTTTGGCTAAATGCTATATACCATTGTTTAGCTGGAATGGAATATTCGTATCCTGTATATTTGACTGATATGTTGTTGTCTCACCTAGCAATCTTATGATGAATGCACTAACTTCGATGTTGTTAAACCTAGCAGTACTACATACTTCTGTGAAAGTGAGGCGGATATATAGTGTTTGCAAAAAAACATGATTATTTGTCTCTCTAAAATGAAACCATCAAGAGATAGATTTTAACAAAATACATGTCTGTCATTGAACAACCCCATTGAAAAATATGGGTTATTTCTGAATTCGAAGGACCAATAAAAAGGGATAAAAAAAACGTAGGTGCTGGATTTTAGGGCGGTAGCAACCACCACAGGGTGTCCGTTCAGAACACGAAGCAGTAGTTCCATTTCAAGGTTTAATGAAGATCACCAGCATTACGACCAGGAATACGACTTTCCCGATGCAGATCCTTTGTTTGCTCTCCCCAGGGCAACTGAACTGATTCCAGCGGCTGACCCAAAACATCGCCGGCGGAGGAGAGGCACTCGGAACGGCCTGCTGGTCCGACTTAGGAGGCGCGCACACCACCCACCACTTCCAAGTATTCTACTCGCTAATGTTCAATCTTTAGTTAACAAAGTTGACGAACTACGGGCAAGGATTTCTTTCCAGAGAGACATCAAGGCCTGTAACATACTCTGTTTTACGGAAACATGGCTCTCTTGGGATATTCTGTCGGAATCGGTACAGCCAGATGGGGTTCTCAGTTCATCGCGCAGACAGGAATAAATATCTCTCCGGGAAGCAGAAGGGCGGAGGTGTGTGTTTCATGATTAACGACTCGTGGTGTAATTGTAGTAACATAGAGGAACTCAAGTCTTTCTGTTCACCCGACCTAGAATAGCTCACAATCAAATGCCGACCGTATTATCTCCCAAGATAATTTTCTTCGGTTATAGTCACGGCCGTGTATATCCCCCCTCAAGCCGATACCAAGACGGCCCTCAAAGAACTTCACTGGACCTTATGCACACTGGAAACCACATATCCTGGGGCTGCATTTATTGTAGCCGGGGATTTTAACAAAGCAAATTTGAGGACTAGGCTGCCGAAGTTCTATCAACATATCGACTGTTGTACTCGCGCTGCTAAAATCCTCGACCATTGCTATTCAAACTTCCGGGATGGTTATAAGGCCCTCCCCCGCCCTCCTTTCGGCAAATCTGACCACGATTCCATTTTGCTTCTCCCTTCCTATAGGCAGAAACTCAAACAGGAAGTACCCGTGCTAAGGACTATTCAATGCGGGTCTGACCAATCGGAATCCACGCTTCAAGATTGTTTTGATCACGCAGACTGGGATATGTTCCGGGTAGCTTCCGAAAATAATTTAGACATATACACTGAAACAGTGACTGAGTTTATCAGGAAGTGTATAGGTGATGTTGTGACTATTAAAACCTACCCTAACCAGAAACCGTGGATAGACGGCAGCATTCGCGCACATCTGAAAGCGCGAACCACCGCATTCAACCATGGCAAGGTGACTGGGAATATGGCAGAATACAAACAGTGTAGCTACTCACTCCGCAAGGCAATTAAACTGGCAAAACATCAGTATAGAGACAAAGTGGAGTCGCAATCCAACGGCTCAGACACGAGACGTATGTGGCAGGGTCTACAGACAATCACTGACTACAAAAAGAAAACCAGCCACGTCGCCGACACCGACATCTCGCTGGTGTGTTCATGGACATATTCAATCTCTCCCTTTCCCAGTCTGCTGTTCCCACATGCTTCAAGAGGGCCACGATTGTTCCTGTACCCAAGAAAGCAAAGGTAACTGAACTAAATGACTATCGCCCTGTAGCACTCACCTCTGTCATCATGAAGTGCTTTGAGAGACTAGTCAAGGATCATATCACCTCTACCTTACTTGTCACCCTAGACCCACATCAATTTGCTTACCGCCCCAAAAGATCCACAGACGATGCAATTGCCATCACACTGCACACTGCCCTATCCCATCTGGACAAGAGGAATACCTATGTAAGAATGCTGTTCATTGACTTTAGCTCAGCATTCAACACCATAGTACCCTCCAAGCTCATCATTAAGCTCGAAGCCCTGAGTCTGAACCCCGCCCTGTGCAACTGGGTCCTGGACATCCTGACGGGCCGCCCCCAGGTGGTGAAGGTAGGAAACAACATCTCCACTTCGCTCAGCCTTCTCCTGTACTCCCTGTTCACCCATGACTGCGTGGCCAACCATGCTTCCAACTCAATCATCAAGTTTGCAGACGACACAACAGTAGTAGGCTTGATTACAAACAATGACGAGACCACCTACAGGGAGGAGGTGAGGGCTCTGGGAGTGTGGTGCCAGGAAAATAAAATCTCACTCAACATCAACAAAACAAAGATGCTAAATGACTTAAATGTACAAATGTAATGATTGTGGACTTCCCTATTCACATTGATGGGACCGCAGTGGAGAAGGTGGAAAGCTTCAAGTTCCGTGGCGTACACATCACCGACAAACTGAAATGCAGACAGTGTGGTGAAGAAGGCGCAGCAGAGCCTCTTCAACCTCAGGAGGCTGAAGAAATGTGGCTTATCACCTAAAACCCTCACAAACATTTACAGATGCACAATTGAGAGCATCCTGTCGGGATGTATCACCGCCTGGTATGGCAACTGCAACGCCCACAACCGCAGGGCTCTCCAGAGGGTGGTACGGTCTGCCGAACGCATTACCGGGGGCAAACTACCCGCCCTCCAAGGCACATACTGCACCCGACGTCACAGGAAGGCCAAAAATATCATCAAGGACATCAACCACCCAAGCCACTGCCTGTTCACCCCGCTATCATCCAGAAGGCGAGGTCAGTACAGGTGCATCAAAGCTGGGACCGAAAGAATGAAAAACAGCTTCTATCTCAAGGCCATCAGACTGTTAAATAGCCATCACTAGCACATTAGAGGCTGCTGCTGCCTGTTGAAATCACTGTCCACTTTAAGAAATTGAACACTAGTCACTTTAATAATGTTTACATATCTTGCACTACTCATCTCATATGTATATACTGCATTCTATAATATTCATCTGTATCTTAGTCCATGCCGCTCTGTCATTGCTTGTCCATATATGTATATATTCTTAAATCCCATTCCTTACTTTTTTGTGTGTATTGGGTATATGTTGTGAAATTGTTAGATATTACTGCACTGTCGGAGCTAGAAGCACAAGCATTTCCCTACACCCATTATAACATCTGCTAAACATGTGTATGTGACAAATAAAATTTGATTTTGATTTGATTTGATTAATAAGCATGAGCGATCTACAACAGAAAATAACCTAGCACCACAGACAAATGCTAACAAATGCTAATCGCTAATAAGCATGCTAAATTGTCATGCATCTTTCATTTGTCTTGATCCAGGATTATTTCTGTTATTTCGAAAGGAGCTGAAAGTTGGTGCATTGATTCATGTAATGCTGCGTGGTGTTGCAGAACAGACAATACTTCTTTGGGTTCTCCCGTGACCTTTCCTCCGGAGACTGGTTCTGTGCAGAGAGTTCGAATTCGTCCTTTCTCTGTTTCACCTCCATGGAGGGTGGTGATGGTCTTGGGGAAGGATTTGTCTTTACACTGATTTCGGCGTGAGCTAGGGTGGTCTCTGCTTTGTTCGCTACTGAACTGCATGCCATCTACTTGCACTCTCACCTCGTACTCGAGCCACTCTGCCAGGTGAAGGAGGGCTGGAATGGGTGTCTTGTGTGAACCCCTTCATCTCTTGAAGTTGGCTCTTAGGTCGTGTGGTAACTTAACTAAGAGGCGGGAGATGTGTGAGCCACACCTCAGTTCTCTCTGTCCATTACTCCCTAGCTGATCCAACATGCCAACCAAGGCACGCACCCTCAGAGTGAATCTTCGGAATGCCTTGGTGTCACCACTCTTGATGATGGGGCCACCCATTAACCCTGCAATGCGTTGGAGGGCAAGCTGGTGGGGCTGGCCATACAGTTCTGTGAGGGACTCCATGGTGGCACTGTATGGGTACCTGCTGTTGCTGTAGGAGTCGGCAATTAGCAAAGCCTCTTCCAACTTAAGGTGGTCCACCAATATCTGAAACTTGAAGCACTCTGTTGCATGTACAGGCAAAACATTGTCAAGGGCCACATTCAGCCTTGCAAACTCTTGTGGGTCTTCATTGATGAAGTTGGGGATGGTAGGAGTTGGTCCACGGTAGACGTGCTCCCGGCTGGGTGGAGAAGGTGTGCGGTAGCGGACAGGTGAGTGCCGACGACGATCAGGTGAGTAGGCCCGGCGGTGACGGTCAGGCGAGTAGTCGCAGTGGCGATGGTCAGGTGAGGGGTGATGACAACGGTCAGGTGAGTAGTCGCAGCAGCTACGGTCAGGTGAGTAGTCGCGGCGGCGACAGTCAGGCGTGGGCTGACAATGGGAATCAATTGAGGGTTTACGACGGCAATCAGGCATAGGCTGACCGTAGCGGTCAGGTGAGTTGTCGCGTCGGCGTCAGTCAGGTGAGTAGTTGCGGCGGGACAGTCAGTTGTAAGCTGACCGTAGCGGTCAGGTGAGTAGTCATGACGGTCAGGTGCAGGCTGACGACGGCGATCAGGTGTAGGCTGACCACAGCGGTTAGGTGAGTCAGCCCTCTAGGTGGCGCTATAGGGCTACGAGTTCTGCAATGAGAAGTCGACTGGTCTCGATGGTGCGATGGCTCATGACCTCGAGGGGTTGACTGAGTAGATGATGACGGTGAGGATGACTGGTCTGAGAAGGAGAGCCCTCTGATCCCAAGGTTTTCAATGAGCTAATCTATTTTATCATGCTGCCTTTGTGACTGCAGTTGATCATCTCTGGTTGTCACCAGCTGTGCCCGCTCAGGCTGACTTTGATGATGACAATCTCTAGTCGAGGTGCGCCTGCTATGGGGGGCCGGTGAGTTGGCCATTGATGAAGTTGAGGCTCCATCCTCACTGTTGCGGGTCAGCCTGGGTAGTGACTTGAACTGTTGGGGACCCATTGAAGCGGATGAATTTAGCTCTTCCGATAGCTCCAGTATCTCCCGTGTCAACTTCTCAGTTTCCTCTCCTATCAGCTTCAGGCACGTTACGACTGTTCTGGAAGAATGGGTTGTTTCTGAATTCGAAGGACCAATAAAAAGGGATAAAAACGTAGGTGCTGGATTTTAGGTCGTTAGCAACCCACCACAGGGTGTCCGTTCAGAACACGAGGAAGCAGTAGTTCCAGTTCAAGGTTCAATGAAGATCCACACACACACATACAATACCACTCTCTCTGATACTAATTGTGGTTCTGTAAAGAAAAGAGGAGAAATATTTGCATGTCAACAACTAAACAGGCTATGTGGACCCAAACACATGATAGATGCACAAATAACAATAGAGCAATGTATAAATAACTACACATGATAAAACAACATAATAAACATGAGCGATCTACAACCGAAAATAGCCTAGCACAACAGACAAATGCTAACAAATGCTATTCACTAATAAGCATGCTAAATAGTAATGAATTGCGGATGACAATGCTAATGCTAATGCTAACACTAGCGGGAGTAAGCAAGCTAGCTAGCTAGCTAACAAGTTTAACACATGGTACATATTTACAACAGACACTATTTATCTCCAAACAACAAGACTTCAGGATTTTGGCACTTACATTTAGCTGCACGCACAATAAACATCAGAAAGAAAAGCAATTTATTCTAAGGAGGTAGTATAAGCAGGAGAGAAAAACAGGTTGGTCATTGGAATGGAAACTACAGACTGCCTGAGGCCCTGCCTGGTCGGGTATTATGCTAAGTCCTGGGAAAAAGGCTGCTGATTGGCTAATAAGATTATGATGATTGGCATGACCTTATTCCAATAGGAAAACCAAAAGAAAGTTAGGGTCTTGGAAAGGAGATGAGCTGGCCGTTTTTACTCTTTCATTAGTTCATTAAACAATACAAGCTAATATACCAACATTTCTGAAAATTCATACAGTATATAGCGTTTTAGAAATAAATTATTCATATGAAGTAAACCTCACGAAGCAGCCTCTGTAGAACTTCCCCTTTTTCTGCTCAATTACAGTACTATTCTTCACACAATCACTATGAATTATCCTTGCCATTACCAATACTTCTACTAGTCACTATACTTTATTACTATTACAGCTGCTACTACATACTGTACACTGAGTGTACAAAACATTAGGAACACCTTCCTAATATTGAGTTGCACCCCCTTTTGCCCTCAGAATAGCTTCAATTTGTCGGGGCATGGACTCTACAAGGTGTCGAAAGCATTCCACAGGGATGCTGGCCCATGTTGACTCCAATGCATCCCACAATTGTGTCAAGTTGGCTGGATGTCCTTTGGGTGGTGGACCATTCTTGATTCACACAAGAAACTGTAGAGTGTGAAAAACCCAGCAGAGTTGCAGGTCTTGACACAAACCGGTACACCTGGCACCTACTACTATACCCCGTTCAAAGGCACTTACATTTTTTGTCTTGCCCAAATACTCTCTGAATGGCTCACATACACAATCCATGTCTCAATTGTCTCAAGCCTTAGAAATCCTTCTTTAGCCAGTCTCCTCTCCAGCTTTCACCTGGATACACCTGGTCAGTCTGTCATAGAAAGTGCAGGTGTTCTTAATGTTTTGTATACTCAGTGTATAACGCTAGTTACTGTATGTTTGGGTGATGTTGTTTGTAGGTTGTGCAGAGGCAGAGCTGAAAGAGTTCGGTCCCCACTACAGGACACAGTGCTCTGTAGTCTTCTTCTCCGAAGTCCAGGGTGAGCTGGAGAAGCCGAAAGAGAAAATAAAGCAGCTCCTCAAACAGAGGGTAAGGAGTGTGTGTGTGTGTGTGTGTGTGTGTGTGTGCGCTTGAGTGAGTGAGTGTGTGTGTGTGTGTGTGTGCGTGCGTATGTGTTCAATGGATCTCTCCATTGATTACCACTGCGAACATGGCATCATGACATAATCTCTGTGTTGATCCAGGGTCCTCCGGAGGCTGGGGAGGTGCTGTATGAGGAACAAGTCCTCCATTTTGAGGACACCAGGAAGTGGAAAGAGAGGTACGTGGTGGTGCGTGCCAACTACTGCCTGGAGTGCCACAACAGCTTTGAGGTGAGCAGGAAACTCTTATGACACCTTTTTAACAGCCATAAGGAGGACATAGTCATTGGGGAGACATTTTGTCTGAGTAGGTGAATAAGCAGCATAAGAAAAATGTATACAGTATTTGAGCTAAATAAATAACAGAAAAATGGAAATAGCCCTAGTGCAGTGACTCCTTTCTTCCAGACCTTTGTGAAGGGCGTGCCCCCGTGCCACAAGCTGCTGCCAACAGGGGGCACTGTGCTCACCACAGAGGAGAAATACATGGCCATGGTGGACAAATGCTTCCCTGTTTCTGAAACCAACAGTGAGTATATATCATGTAGTAGGATGTCAGTTTTGGGCATCCATACTTGTGTAAGCAAATAGCAATGTCGAAGCTGGCTACCGATGCTGTGCTTCCTTATTAATATATATTATGACATATACCGACCACACTAGACAGTAGATAGATGCACCAGCCCTGGATCTTCTATTAGTACTCAGAGTGTGAATGTGAGTGTGTGAGTGTGGGTGAGTGTGAGTATGAATGTGTGTGGGTTAAGTTACACACCCTCTCTGTTGCTACACAAAATCACAATGGCAATCCCTTTCTCGCAGACAGTCTCTATGTAGGGTTCGCTTGGTTTCCTACTTGTCTAGTGAAATCCCAATGCAAATACCCTTGAAACAAACAGTCTGGCCTAAAACCTGTTCAAACCTGCCTACAGGGACACAGAAGCGTAGGGAAACCAGTCTTTATAGAACCGGACTGATAAAACCATTCCATCCACTGAGCACTGATACATGCTGTGTCTGTCTGTTGGGAGATTCTTTCATTTTGTCTCTGTTGCCATTCCGGACACTTATTTTGAAAGTTGCCAAATTTCAGTCAAATACGTTGTTGTTCCCCAACTCCCACCTCAACTGCTTTTAGATGTGTAGAGAGCACAGTGAGTGGGTGTTTTTTAGTCCTTGCTACTCTGGGAGAAGCAGCATTACCTCTCCTGTTACAGACGGCCACAAATGCAGATAAAGGCAGTTGTTTTGATCACATTTGATCATATGTTTTCTCATGAGAGATGAGTACTACCTTAAAATCATCAGATGTTTCGTCCTTTGGAATAGGCAGTGTGTTCCTCTAGTAAAACCAGGCAGACTGGTGTGTGTGTGTGTGTGTGTGTGTGTGTGTGTGTGTGTGTGTGGGGGGGTGGGGGGGTGGGTGGGTGGGTGGGTGTCCCATAAGTCCCATGCTATGGCCCAGCATGATGTGTGTAATAATATTAACAGCCAATGTGTATGACCAACATGATAATGTGTGTGTTTCTATTGCAGATGTAAATGAGAAGTTTGCCCCTCCTATAATCGGCATGCCTGGACAGTTCCCTGTGTACCTCAGGCTTCCGTACCGTAGGGATTACTACTTCTGCTTCCGACAGGAGACTCGCCAAGCTGAATTCCTCTCCATCCTCTCCGACTGCATCCGCCACCAGAACCAAGGTAACTAACCAGCAAGAACGAACGGTTACCATGGTAGCAGGTTCGCCACACCAGCACTGAAGCAAAGATGCATAGGCATAACTTTAATAACAGTTTCATGTAGGGTCTCCTGAGGGAGGGGAGCATACACAAAGCTCAGTCAGAACTGAGCCCAGGGCTGTGCTCCAATTCTCTTCCGTTCACTCTGAAGTGTGCAGTCACTCACCCCCCTCTCTCCTGTGTATGGGACATAGTGGAAACTCCCGCTAGCCCATGTTTTCACAGTGTTTTGTAAGTGCACACTTTGTGGAGACAAGTAGGGAATTGGAACACAGCCCAGATTTGACTTCCATGTTAAAAGACAGAGAAGCATCACACATTTCTTCCATCTCTCTCTCTCTCTCTCTCTCTCTCTCAGACTTCCTAAAGAAGAATACAGTTGAGGTGCAGGCCTTCCTCAACGCGGTCCACCTCTACAGACAGGAGAAGGGCAGCTATGACTCCTGGAACATGCTGATTGGAAGTGACGTCAGGGTAGGTTACTGTCTGGTTTAGCTTCTAACACTCACATTGAAACTCTGTCCCCCCCTCCCCCACATTATGTGTTTATGTGTGTGTGTATAGGTACTGGCCAACTTGGTTATGGAGGAGCTGTTGCCCTCTTTGGAAAAGGACATGCTGCCTCATCTGAAGGCCAGGAAGACAGATAGGAAGAGAGTGTGGTTCGCTGTGAGTCACGCTGCCAATACTAAAGTATGATGATGATGATGCGTGTGTGTGTATATTTCCTTAAACCCTAACCCTTGACCCCTCTCTCTTCTACACCACAGACGGTAGAAGCGGCCTATATCCTGGTGCAGGAGCGTGCTTGAGGGTCTGACTGCTCTGAAGGAGGAGTGTAGGACGGCAGCTCACCAGCAGGAGGTGCTGATACGCTCTGATATGGACCAGATCCTCAACTCCAGAACCTACCTGGAGGGAAAGCTACGAGGTACCGACTAACCCTGTAGAGAGAATCAATCCAAAATCTGCCCCCATACTATACTCATATATGGGTAGGGGTTAATTTAGAATTCAGCAAGAGAGTCAGGGCTATGCAGCTCTCACTCACTACAAGACAAACAGGCTGTACAAATGCAATATGTTACTTGTAGTTTGTCACATGATACTGTTTTGCATGAATGCATCCATATGACCGTGAACATGGCAGGTTAACTGCATGCATTTTTGTGTACTTGTGTGTGTGTGTGTGTGTGTGTGTGTGTGTTTAACTATACTTGTGGGGACCAGAAGTCCCCACAAGAATAGTAAAAAAACAAAAATTTGACCAACTGGGGACATTTTGTTAGTCCCCACAAGGTAAAATGCTATTTCTAGGGGGTTTAAGGTTAAGGTCAGAATTAGTGTTAGGGTTCAAATTAGTCTTAGGGTTAGGAGCTAGGGTTAGTTTTAGGGTTAGGGTTAGGAGCTAGGATTATGTTTAGGTTTAGGGTTAACGTTAGGTTTTCGGGTTAAGGTTAGGGTTAAGGTTAGGGTAAGGGTTAGGGGTTAGGGAAAATAGGATTTTGAATGGGACTGAATTGTGTGTCCCCACAAGGTTAGTTATACAAGACTGTGTGTGTGCACGCACATGTTCGTGCATGCGTGCTTGCCTTTGCGTACGTGTGAGATTGTGTGTGTCTGATTTTAGGGGGCTGGGTAGACCTGTTGGTGATCCAGCAGGGCTTAGGTTAGGGTGTGGTATTGGGGCGTTGGTGTACATTATTATGTTGTTCAATTCAGTGTTGTTGACACTGATACCTAGCTAACTCCCTGTGAGAGTGAATGTCTCTGTGGGGACAGCAAATGCCACCCAGCAGATCTGATGACTCTGTACACTGGACTACAATATTCATGTTCATTAACACAGGCAGTTTACACACGAGCCATGCCAATACCCTCCATCAAATGAGTTACAATTATCCATCTTAGGAAGCAGCACTTAAGATACCTTGTTTTATGTTAATTAAAGCCTGTTTTTATTGCATTAATGGAACAGCAGCACTATAGATTAAATCCAGAGAGAGCTTAAACTGTGACTCAATGTACAGTACTGTATCTTGCTCTATTGACCAAGCCCTAGCTTGTGGTCTGCATGAATCTACGAATGTATCTGTCCTCCTGTAGCCAGTGTATCAGAGCAGCTAATAAATGTATCTGTCCTCCTGTAGCCAGTGCATGAGAGCAGCAGTGAATGTATCTGTCCTCCTGTAGCCAGTGTATCAGAGCAGCTAATGAATGTATCTGTCCTGATGTAGCCAGTGTATTAGAGCCTGCAGAAAAGTTCTGTTCGGAGGGCGTGCAGCCCTACCTGGCCTCTGTACTGGAGGAGCTGATGGGACCAATCAGCTCAGGGTTCCAGGAAGCACGGCTCTTGAGTGACAGCCAGATGGACCAACTGTGTCAGGACTTCCAGGAGGGCGGGGTTACCAATGAACTCAAGCAGGTGCACACTTCCTCTTATCTTCGTCTCATAAACAATCCTGTCTGAGCTATCCTTTATTCGAACTCTTGACCCTCACTTTGTCTGTTGATCCCGTTTCTCTTTCTTCTCACCCTTTCCCTCTCTCCCTCACCCCTTTTTCCTCTTTCTCATCTATTCCCATTTTATCAAACTCCATCACCCATTTCTCCCTTTCTGTCGCTTCCTTTTCATCACCCTCTCTCTCCTCCCTCTCATCCCCCTCTTCCTCTTTCCCTCTATCCAGGCCCTAGCTAAACTGAGTAGGCCCAATCTGTTGAGTTGTTACCAGAGGATCAACTCTCTCCACGACCAGCTGCACAACCTACAGGAACGCTTTGGCTTCTCCAACATCAGCAGCCTGGTCCACAGCACCCAGATAGACCTACAGCAGGTAAACATTACACACACACGAAGTGACTTACTAAGATTTTCCACACGTCAATACTCATCAGACAGTCTCAGTTCTTGTGAATCAGACAGACAGTGATGACGATAAATAATAATAGCTATGTACAGTGTGCTAGCTGTGCCATTGATTGATGAGCTCCCAGTTCATTCCTCCGTGTTCTGTGTTCAGCTGGTGGAGAATGCAGCGTACACGTTTCATCTGCTGCTCTACAAGGACATAGAGGACAACCCAGGCAACGCAGGCTCTGCCATGGAGAAGTCCAGGCACAGGGTGCTCAAGGTACGCTGCTTATTCATTATTACACATCAGTGTATAAAGCACAGTTACCTCACTGGCATACAGAGGAACTCACCGAGACAAGCACTGATCAAAATAGATGTTTATATGTTGACTAAACTCTCTGTATGTTGCAGCAATATGACTATGACAGCGGTACGGTGAGGAAGAGGATCCTTCACGAGGCCTTGGTGGAGATCACTCTGCCTTACATCAAGAAGAACCTGGCCCCCACTTACAAAACAGTGAGTCAATACACACACTTTACCCTTTAACCTAACACTAGAACCAACACACATAACCTGGCCCCCACCTTGTAGCAACTGATCATGTAATAACTGCCAATAATGGAATAGCTGTTAATAATGTAAAACTTTTGCATTTATAATGTAATAAATGTTGATAATGTAATAAATTGGCAATAATGTAATAAATATGCTGAATGCATAACGTAATAACGTTTTCGAGCATAATGTAATAATTAAATTATTATTATTACATTCTGCGTTGATTATTACATTATAAAGTGGTTAAAAAAAGTGATCAATAGTCTAATAACTGTCTTTAATGGCATGCCAATTAAGTGTCACACACTTGAGGAACACTTTGTATTTATATCCACTGCCACAACAGACTGGCAAGGGCAAGGGGTGGGGGGGCGTTACCATTGCACTTCCATTCTGACCTTGACTTTTCAGTATGACCCCACTTGGGATTTGAACTGACATTTGGGGCATGCTGATCATTCTGCTGCGGCACAAAGTCCGTAGAATTTCAGAAGTCCACTACACATTCATACCTACACTGAACAAAAATACAACATCCAACAATTTCAAAGATTTGACACAGTTACAATTCATATAAGGACATCAGTCAATTGAAATAAACTCCTTTGTGAAGATAATCCATCCACCTGACAGGTTTGGCATATCAAGAAGCTGATTAAACAGCATGCTCATTACACAGGTGCACCTTGTGCTGGGGACAATAAAAGGCCACTCTAAAATGTGCAGTTTTGTCACACAACACAATGCCACAGATGTCTCAAGTTTTGAAAGAGTGTGCAATTGGCATGCTGACTGCAGGAATGTCCACCTGAGCTGGGCATATTATTCTGTTTTAATGTTACTCCTAAATCGTTTTTCTTAAGAGTATTTTTAACAGACCAGAGATTTAATTTGAAGTACAAAGTGTAGGAATACAGGTGAAATTAGTAATTGACATAGCCATGGTGGCGTAGCAGAAAAATCTGAATTCCATAAACCAAGAGGTTGTGAGTTAAAATCACAGGTGAAGACATGCTGAATAATAAGTATTGTATGAATAAACATACACAGTACTGTATGTCAGTGTGTCAAATATGTAAGTTGAAAACACTATGTTAAAAGCACTGTGTGTGTGTGTGTGTGTGTGTGTCTAACATTGCCAAAAGACAATGAGCTGTGAATGGATCAGTGGTTCACCAATCAAGGCCATGGCAACAGTAACAACGGGTGATGTGTAATGAAACTAGGCTGTGTATGTCCTGGGTAGAACGTTTATTTTTATTTTTGGGAGAACGTTTCTTTGTGACGTCAGGTGACGTCCCCTGGAACAAGCCGGGTACTAGACAAAAACCTCCAGGGGACCATGACACAACATCCCAAGAACGTCCTAAAAACATCCTCAGGGACAAACTGGGAACTACACAAAAACCTCAAGTGGACCATGAAACAACGTTCCTTGAACGTCCTAAAAACGTTCTTGGGGACAAACCGGGAACTAGACAAAACCTCCAGGGGACCATGACACAACGTCCCAAGGACATCCTAAAAATGTCCTCGGGGACGTCCCTGGGATAAACCGGGAACTAGACAAAACCTACAGGGGACCATAACACAATGTCCTTACCACTTTAGGCGACCATTTTGTGACATTCCTGGGACGTCCTAAATAAAAAATAAAAAATAAAAAAAGAGAGTGAATATTACATTATTGGTTAAAGTTATTACAGTATTACACATGCAAAAGTTCTTACATTATTAGCTGCTATTGCATTATTGGTATTTTATTACATTATCAGTTGCTACACACCTGCAAACTTGACCTTCAAAACCCTCAAGAAAATGGGGGGAAAGTCAGCATACGTTATACTGCCCCAAAATAATAGTGTTTTGAGAGCACAAGCCTACATATTTTTTGTATCCTGAAATCTCATTATTGTTTAGAAAATCACAGGTTGAAATGGTTGTTTCTGTGTCTTTAGGAGCTGCAGGGTCTTAAACAGTTAATCTATGCAGACTATTCCAACTTTGTCCATGTTCACAATATCTATGAGGGCATTCTGCTGCAGAGTCTGAACAAGGAAGTCATCAAAGGTATTGTTTCTACTACATATTGGAGTTATTACTTTTATCTTATTCAAGCGTAATACACATCTTAGGCATTACTACAATGTTACTCTCTCTGCTCACCCACACCGATATTATTAGTGTGCTTGCTGAAAGTTATTCCCCATACCACTGTACTCATATCCTTCCATATCCTTGTCTGTACATAATGCCCTGAATCTATTCTACAACGCCTGGAAATCTGCCCCTTTCTTTCTCTGTACCCAATGCACTAGAAGACCAGTTCTTAAAGCCTTTAGCCGTATCCTTATTCTACTCTTCCTCTGTTCCTCTGGTGATGTAGAGGTTAACCTAGGCCCTGTAGCCCCCAGTATCACTCCTACTCCCCAGGCGTTATCATTTGTTGACTTCTGTAACCATAAAAGCCTTGGTTTCTTGCACGTTAACATCCTAAGCCTCCTCCCTAAGTTTGAGTTATTCACTGCGTTAGCACACTCCGCCAACCCTGATGTTCTAGCAGTGTCTGAATCCTGGCTTAGGAAGGCCACCAAAAATTCAGAAATGTTCATCCCCAACTGCAACATTTTCCATCTCGATAGAACTGCCAAAGGGGGTGGGGTTGCAATCTACTGTAGAGATAGCCTGCAGAGCTCTATCATACTATCCAAGTCTGTGCCCAAACTGTTTGAGCTTCTACTTCTAAAAATCCACCTTTCCAGAAATAAGTCTCTCACTGTTGCAGCTTGCTACAGATCCCCCTCATCCCGAGCTGTGCCATGGACACCATATGTGAACTGATAGCCCCCCATCTTTCCTCAGAGTTCGTACTGCTTGGTGACCTAAACTGGGATGTGCTTAACACCCCGGCCAACATACAATCTAAACTAGATGCCCTCAATCTCACACAAATTATCAACGAACCTACCAGGTACAACCCTAAATCTGTAAACATGGGCACCCTCATAGATATCATCCTGACAAATTTACCCTCTAAATACACCTCCGCTGTCTTCAACCAGGATCTCAGCGATCACTGCCTTATTGCCTGAGTCCGTAATGTGTCCGCTGTCAAACGACCACCCCTCATCACTGTCAAACGCTCCCTAAAACACTTTAGCGAGTAGACCTTTCTAATTGACCTGGCCCGGGTATCCTGGATGGATATTGACCTCATTCCGTCAGTAGAGGATGCCTGGTTGTTCTTTAAAAGTGCTTTCCTCTCAATCTTAAATAAGAAAAAATTCAGAACTAAGAACAGATATAGCCCCTGGTTCTCCTCATACTTGACCAGCACAAAAACATCCTGTGGCGTACTGCATTAGCATCGAACAGCCCCCGCGATATGCAACTTTTCAGGGAAGTCAGGAACCAATATACACAATCAGTTAGGAAAGCAAAGGCTAGCTTTTTAAAACAGAAATGTGCATCCTGTAGCACTAACTCCAAAACGTTTTGGGACACTGTAAAGTCCATGGAGAATAAGAGCACCTCCTCCCAACTGCCCACAGCACTGAGGCTAGGAAACACTGTCACCACCGATAAATGTACAATAATCGAAAATTTCAACAAGCATTTCGCTACGGCTGGCCATGCTTTCCACCTGGCTACCACTACCCCGGCCACCAGCTCTGCACCCCCCCCCGCTTCTCCTTCACACAAATTCAGACAGCTGATGTTCTGAAAGAGCTGCAAAATCTGGACCCCTACAAATCAGCTGGGCTAGACAATCTGGACCCTTTCTTTCTAAAATTAGCCGCCGAAATTGTCGCAACCCCTATTACTAGCCTGTCCAACCTCTCTTTCGTAACGTCTGAGATCCCCAGAGATTGGAAAGCTGCCGCGATCATCCCCCTCTTGAAAGGGGGTGACACTCTAGATCCAAACTGTTACAGACTTATATCCATCCTGTCCTGCCTTTCGAAAGTATTTGAAAGCCAAGTTAACAAACAGATCACCGACCATTTCGAATCCCACCGTACCTTCTCCGCTATGCAATCCGGTTTCCGAGCTGGTCATGGGTGCACCTCAGCCACGCTCAAGGTCCTAAACGTTATTATAACCGCGATCGATAAAAGACAGTACTGCGCAGCCGTCTTCATCGACCTGGCCAAGGCTTTCGACTTTGTCAAACACCGCATTCTTATTGGCAGACTAAATAGCCTTGGTTTCTCAAATGACTGCCTCAACTTGTTCACCAACTACATTTACATTACATTTACGTCATTTAGCAGACGCTCTTATCCAGAGCGACTTACAAATTGGTGCATTCACCCTATAGCCAGTGGGATAACCACTTTACAATATTTATTTATTTATAAATATATATTTTTTATTTATTTTTATTTTATATATTTTTTATATATATATTTTTTTTTTGGGGGGGGTGGGTGGGGGGCTGGGGGGGTAGAAGGATTACTTTAGGGAAGGGGAGCCAGCAGGCCAGAGGTGGATGAACGCAATGCCCTTGTTTGGGTGTAGGGACTGATCAGAGCCTGAAGGTACAGAGGTGCCGATCCCCTCACAGCTCCATAGGCAAGCACCATGGTCTTGTAACAGATGCGAGCTTCAACTGGAAGCCAGTGGAGTGTGCGGAGGAGCGGGGTGACGTGAGAGAACTTGGGAAGGTTGAACACCAGACGGGCTGCGGCATTCTGGATGAGTTGTAGGGGTTTAATGGCACAGGCAGGGAGCCCAGCCAACAGCGAGTTGCAGTAATCCAGACGGGAGATGACAAGTGCCTGGATTAGGACCTGTGCCGCTTCCTGTGTAAGGCAGGGTCGTACTCTCCGAATGTTGTAGAGCATGAACCTGCAGGATCGGGTCACCGCCTTGATGTTAGCGGAGAACGACAGGGTGTTGTCCAGGGTCACGCCAAGGCTCTTCGCACTCTGGGAGGAGGACACAACGGAGTTGTCAACCGTGATGGCGAGATCATGGAACGGGCAGTCCTTCCCCGGGAGGAAGAGCAGTTCCGTCTTGCCAGGGTTCAGCTTGAGGTGGTGATCCGTCATCCATACTGATATGTCTGCCAGACATGCAGAGATGCGATTCGCCACCTGGTTATCAGAAGGGGGAAAGGAGAAGATTAGTTGTGTATCGTCAGCGTAGCAATGATAGGAGAGGCCATGTGAGGATATGACAGAGCCAAGTGACTTGGTGTATAGGGAGAATAGGAGAGGGCCTAGAACTGAGCCCTGGGGGACACCAGTGGTGAGAGCACGTGGTGCGGAGACAGCTTCTCGCCACGCCACTTGGTAGGAGCGACCGGTCAGGTAGGACGCAATCCAGGAGTGAGCTGCGCCGGAGATGCCCAGCTCGGAGAGGGTGGAGAGAAGGATCTGATGGTTCACAGTATCAAAGGCAGCAGACAGGTCTAGAAGGACAAGAGCAGAGGAGAGAGAGTTAGCTTTAGCAGTGCGGAGAGCCTCCGTGACACAGAGAAGAGCAGTCTCAGTTGAATGACCAGTCCTGAAACCTGACTGGTTTGGATCAAGAAGGTCATTCTGAGAGAGATAGCAAGAGAGTTGGCTAAAGACGGCACGCTCAATAGTTTTGGAAAGAAAAGAAAGAAGGGATACTGGTCTGTAGTTGTTGACATCAGTGGGATCGAGTGTTGGTTTTTTGAGAAGGGGTGCAACTCTCGCTCTCTTGAAGACGGAAGGGACATAGCCAGCGGTCAAGGATGAGTTGATCAGCGAGGTGAGGTAGGGGAGAAGGTCACCGGAGATGGTCTGGAGAAGAGAGGAGGGGATGGGGTCAAGCGGGCAGGTTGTTGGGCGGCCTGCAGTCACAAGTCGCAGGATTTTATCTGGAGAGAGAGGGGAGAAAGAAGTCAAAGCATAGGGCAGGGCAGTGTGAGTAGGACCAGCAGTGTCATTAGACTTAACAAACGAGGATCGGATGTCGTCAACCTTCTTTTCAAAGTGGTTGACGAAGTCATCCACAGAGAGAGGGGGGGGGGGGGGGGGGGATTCAGCAGGGAGGAGAATGTGGCAAAGAGCTTCCTAGGGTTAGAGGCAGATGCTTGGAATTTAGAGTGGTAGAAAGTGGCCTTAGCAGCAGAAACAGATGAAGAAAATGTAGAGAGGAGGGAGTGAAAAGATGCCAGGTCGGCAGGGAGTTTAGTTTTCTTCCATTTCCGCTTCGCTGCCCGGAGCTCTGTTCTGTGAGCTCGCAATGAGTCATCAAGCCACTGAGCTGGAGGGGAGGACCGAGCCGGCCGGGAGGATAGGGGACACAGAGAGTCAAAGGATGCAGAAAGGGAGGAGAGGAGGGTTGAGGAGGCAGAATCAGGAGATTGGAGGGAGAAGGATTGAGCAGAGGGAAGAGATGATAGGATGGAAGAGGAGAGAGTAGTGGGAGAGAGAGAGCGAAGGTTGCGGCGGCGCATTACCATCTGTGTAGGGGCAGAGTGAGTAGTGTTGGAGGAGAGCGAGAGAGAAAAGGAAACAAAGTAGTGGTCGGAGACATGGAGGGGAGTTGCAGTGAGATTAGTAGAAGAGCAGCATCTAGTAAAGATGAGGTCAAGCGTATTGCCTGCCTTGTGAGTAGGGGGGGACGGTGAGAGGGTGAGGTCAAAAGAGGAGAGGAGTGGAAAGAAGGAGGCAGAGAGAAATGAGTCAAATGTAGACGTAGGGAGGTTGAAATCCCCCAAAACTGTGAGGGGTGAGCCATCCTCAGGAAAGGAACTTATCAAGGCGTCAAGCTCAGATAGAGTTCAATGTGTCAAATCGGAGGGCCTGTTGTCTGGACCTCTGGCAGTCTCTATGGGGGTGCCACAGGGTTAAATTCTCGGGCCGACTCTATTCTCTGTGTATATCAATGATGTCGCTCTTGCTGCTGGTGACGCTCGGATCCACCTCTATGTGGACGACACCATTTTGTATACATCTGGCCCTTCATTGGACACTGTGTTAACAAACCTCCAAATGAGCTTCAACGCCATACAACACTCCTTCCGTAGCCTCCAACTGCTCTTAAACAATAGTAAAACTAAATGCATGCTCTTCAACCGAACGCTGCTTGCACCCGCCCACCCGACTAGAATCACTACTCTCGGCGGGTCTGACCTAGAGTATGTGGACAACTACAAATACCTAGGTGTCTGGTTAGACTGTAAACTCTCCTTCCAGACTCACATTAAGCATCTCCAATCAAAAGTTAGATCTAGAATCTCCTTCCTATTTCGCAACAAAGCCTCCTTCACTCATGCTGCCAAACATGCCCTCGTAAAACTGACTATCCTACCGATCCTTGACTTCAGCAATGTCATTTACAAAATAGCCTCCAACACTCTACTCAGCAAATTGGATGTAGTCTATCACAGTGCCATCCGTTTTGTCACCAAAGCCCCATATACTACCCACCATTGTGACCTGTACGCTCTTGTTGGCTGGCCCTCACTACATATTCGTCGCCAAACCCACTGGCTCCAGGTCATCTATAAATCACTGCTAGGCAATTCCCTGTCTTATTTTAGCTCACTGGTCACCAAAGCAACACCAAATAATTTTCACCCCAGTATCTCTATTTGCACATCATCTTTTGCACATCTATCATTCCAGTGTTAATACGAAATTGTAACTATTTTGCATTATGGCCTATTTATTGCCTTACCTCCATAACTTACTACATTCACACACACTGTATATATATATTCTGTTGTATTTTTGACTTTATGTTTTGTTTACCCCATATGTAACACTGTGTTGTTTTTATCGCACTGCTTTGCTTTATCTTGGCCAGGTCGCAGTTGTAAATGAGAACTTGTTCTCAACTGGCTTACCTGGTTAAATAAAGGTTAAATAAATAAAAAAATAACGTCTCTGTTTGCTCTACAGTGGTGGAGGAGGCAGCCAGCCTGAAGAAACACAACCTGTTCACAGACAGCAGAGACCTCCTGAGCCGCTCCAGCCTCCTCTCCACCCCCTCCATCCCCACCCCAGCAGCCCAGTCAGGGTGCTAGGCTTCCCCAGACAGCTCCAGACCCAGCCTGAGACCTCTACCTATATCCAGACCCACCCTGCGACCTCTACCTATATCCAGACCCACCCTGAGACCCAGCCCCAAGGTGGGGGTGCACAAGGTTAGGGTTGTGGCGGTCATGACATTTTGTCAGCCGGTGATTGTCAAGCAAATAACTGCTGGTCTCAGTATTTGACCGTTAATTAACATAAACACATTTAGCATCTCCTGGCTTCCACGCATAGCCTACAAGCCATGATGCAGACCTTTGGAACATCTACATTTTAAAAGGTCTAATAAATCCATGTAATATAGCCTACTCCATCACAATAAATCCATTATTTATTTTAGAATGGTCTAAAGAAACATGAAGAAAATGTAGTCTATTTCAGAAGAACGGAATAGCATACTCTGAGTTGTCCTTATGTTAGGCCCTGATCTGGCTATGCCATATGTCTGTGGGCTACACTAGTTCATTTAGCAGACAAGATTAGCTTAGAATTCAGTGGCATTATTTTATATTATTTTATAGTATGAAGAATACAATTGAACGTAGCTGAATAAAATAGAAAGGATATTTTCTCCAAACAATTTGAGGGAGCGCGCACATGCAGCTATTCTGTGGTGAGCAGTTAGCAAAGAAACAGGTACTCCTATATGCTTAATTTAGAGTAATTTATGTAACTTCAGTTGTGATATAAATGTTGGGCTATATGTTTTGATTTTTAACACATTCTAAGGCTGCATGATGCAACTCTAATGATGATTTGAAAAAAGTTGCATGAAAGGCATGTTTTGTTTTTTGCGCAGGCTGTACACACTTCATCAGTCTCTCATTCACAATTTGACAAGCACTTGATAATGCCTCAAATTTCCCGGCTGCATCTCCTTTGTGTGGCCATAATGCCCCCTAAAAAAATCCATGCCTTTTGCGCCTTGGGCTGAATATTATAATTATAATTCCCTTCTCCCTGCTGCGTGCTGAAGCACCTCTCACTCACATGGCTCTCTGTCACGTGATCGGGTCTTTCTCACAGGCTACATTTACATTACATTTTCGTCATTTAGCAGACGCTCTTATCCAGAGCGACTTACAAATTGGTGCATTCACCTTATGATAGCCAGTGGGACAACCACTTTACAATTGTTATTTTTTTTCTTCTTTTTTTGGGGGGTGGGGTAAGAAGGATTACTTTATTCTATCCCAGGTATTCCTTAAAGAGGTGGGGTTTCAAGTGTCTCCGGAAGGTGGTGAGTGACTCCGCTATCCTGGTGTCGTGAGGGAGCTTGTTCCACCATTGGGCTGCCAGAGCAGCGAACAGTTTTGACTGGGCTGAGCGGGAACTGTGCTTCTGCAGAGATAGTGGAGCCAGCAGGCCAGAGGTGGATGAATGCAATGCCCTCGTTTGGGTGTAGGGACTGATCAGAGCCTGAAGGTACAGAGGTGCCGTTCCCCTCACAGCTCCGTAGGCAAGCACCATGGTCTTTTAGCAGATGCAAGCTTCAATTGGAAGCCAGTGGAGTGTGCGGAGGAGCGGGATGACGTGAGAGAACTTGGGAAGGTTGAACACCAGATGGGCTGCAGCGTTCTGGATGAGTTGTAGGGGTTTAGTGGCACAGGCAGGGAGCCCAGCCAACAGCGAGTTGCAGTAATCCAGACGGGAGATGACAAGTGCCTGGATTAGGACCTGTACCGCTTCCTGTGTAAGGCAGGGTCATACTCTGCGAATGTTGTAGAGCATGAACCTACAGGATCGGGTCACCGCCTTGATGTTAGCGGAGAACGACAGGGTGTTGTCCAGGGTCACGCCAAGGCTCTTTGCACTCTGGGAGGAGGACACAACGGAGTTGTCAACAGTGATGGCGAGATCATGGAACGGGCAGTCCTTCCCCGGGAGGAAGAGCAGCTCCGTCTTGCCAAGGTTCAGCTTGAGGTGGTGATCCGTCATCCACACTGATATGTCTGCTAGACATGCAGAGATGCGATTCACCACCTGGTTATCAGAAGGGGGAAAGGAGAAGATTAATTGTGTGTCGTCTGCGTGATAGGAGAGGCCATGTGAGGATATGACAGAGCCAAGTGACTTGGTGTATAGCTAGAATAGGAGAGGGCCTAGAACTGAGCCCTGGGGGACACCAGTGGTGAGAGCACGTGGTGCGGAGACAGATTCTCGCCACGCCACCTGGTAGGAGCGGCCTGTCAGGTAGGACGCAATCCAAGAGTGAGCCGCGCCGGAGATGCCCAACTCGGAGAGGGTGGAGAGGAGGACCTGATGGTTCACAGTATCAAAGGCAGCAGATAGGTCTAGAAGGACGAGAGCAGAGGAGAGAGAGTTAGCTTTAGCAGTGCGGAGAGCCTCCCTGACACAGAGAAGAGCAGTCTCAGTTGAATGACCAGTCTTGAAACCTGACTGGTTTGGATCAAGAAGGTAATTCTGAGAGAGATAGCAAGAGAGTTGGCTAAAGACGGCACGCTCAAGAGTTTGGGAGAGAAAAGAAAGAAGGGATACTGGTCTGTAGTTGTTGACATTGGAGGGATCGAGTGAAGGTTTTTTGAGAAGGGGTGCAACTCTCGCTCTCTTGAAGACGGAAGGGACATAGCCAGCGGTCAAGGATGAGTTGATGAGCGAGGTGAGGTAAGGGAGAAGGTCTCCGGAAATGGTCTGGAGAAGAGAGGAGGGGATAGGGTCAAGCGGGCAGGTTGTTGGGCGGCCGGCCGTCGTAAGATTTCATCTGGAGAGAGAGGGGAGAAAGAAGTCAAAGCATAGGGTAGGGCAGTGTGAGCAGGACCAGCGGTGTCATTTGACTTAACAAACGAGGATTGGATGTCGTCAACCTTCTTTTCAAAATGGTTGACAAAGTCATCCACAGAGAGGGAGGAGGGGGGGAGGGGGAGGAGGACTCAGCAGGGAGGAGAAGGTGGCAAAGAGCTTCCTAGGGTTAGAGGCAGATGCTTCGAATTTAGAGTGGTAGAAAGTGGCTTTAGCAGCAGAAACAGGAAGAAAATGTAGAGAGGAGGGAGTGAAAAGATGCCAGGTCCGCAGGGAGTCTAGTTTTCCTCCATTTCCGCTCGGCTGCCCGGAGCCCTGTTCTGTGAGCTCGCAATGAGTCGTCAAGCCACGGAGCAGGAGGGGAGGACCGAGCCGGCCGGGAGGATAGGGGACATAGAGAGTCAAAGGATGCAGAAAGGGAGGAGAGGAGGGTTGAGGAGGCAGAATCAGGAGATTGGAGGGAGAAAGTTTGAGCAGAGGGAAGAGATGATAGGATGGAAGAGGAGAGAGTAGCGGGAGAGAGAGAGCGAAGGTTGCGACGGCACATTGCCATCTGAGTAGAGGCAGAGTGAGTAGTGTTGGAGGAGAGCGAGAGAGTAAAGGATACAATTGGCCCAGCGTCGTCCAGGGTAGGGGAGGGAATGGCCGGCAGGGATGTAGCTCAGTTGGTAGAGCATGGCGTTTGCAACGCCAGGGTTTTGGGTTCGATTCCCACAGAGGGCCAGTACGAGAAAAATAAAAAAATGTATGCACTCACTAACTGTAAGAGCGTCTGCTAAATGACAAAAATGTAAATGTAGAGGGACAAGAGAGTGCTGAGTACCAGCCAATTAGCAAGTTTGGTAGGCTACTAATGACCATCAGCAGCATCAGAGCTTGGAGAAGCCTAATTACTGTGACTAAATGGTCACTTGACTGCGGTCATAACTCATGACTGCTGGTAATAAGGTCACCGTAACAGCCCTACAGAAGGGGACCATGGTGGAGGCAGAGAAGGACAAGGTGGAGACAGTGTCAGGTACCACAGCAGAGATTGAGGCCCTGGGGGCCAGTGTTGCACCTGTTGTTGCAGCTTCAGTGGAGAAGCTAGTAGAGGTGGAGAAGACAGTCAGTACACCTGAGAAAGATCAGACAGATACACCTGTAGTGGTTGAGAAAAAAACAGAGGACACGCCTGAACCAACTGAGACAGATAAAGTGGCTAGTCCTGCTCCAACGGAAACAGCTCAAGTGGACATCCCTGTCCTAACTGAGACAGCTCATGTTGACACAGCCCCTACAGTTGAGACAGAGAAGGTAGACAATCCAATTGCCCCTGAAATAGTGATGGTAGACGAGCCAGTCGCTGTTGTAACAGAGAAAGTAGAGACACCGATCGAGGTAGAGACAACTATTAAAGTAGAGACACCCATTGTTTCTGAGACACCGAGCCCAGGCACACCCACCTCAGCTGAGACAAGGAAACCCACTCCTGTAGATGGCGTGGAGGTGGAGGAGACAGTAGTAATTGATATACCAACCACAGTTGCACAAAGCAAAGCTCCGGACCCTGTCCCTGTTTGTGTTGTCAACCCTGTAGCTGTCATTGACCCTATAGCTGTTGAAGATTCAGTAGCATGGCTTCTCTCACAATCACCACTACTGAGCCAAAAGCAAGATGGCGCCAACAGATAGGGAAGCTCTGCTTCTAGCTCCGAAGCTGTGTGTTATTTCTTACATTATTAGCCAATAATTTTTATTGTGTTATTACATACAGCCGGAAATAACTTTTGGATATCAGAGCGGTGGTAACTCACCAGCATTACGACCAGGAATATGACTTTCCCGAATTGGATCCTTTGTTCGTACCCCCCAGGGCAATTGAACTGATTCCAGAGTGTCACGTCTCCTCCCGTTGCTCTCCTCCGGTGCTCTGATTCGCCGGTCTACTGAGCCACCGGTCTGAGCGCACCACCTCGGCAACACTGGAATGGAAACCCAATGCACCCTGATTACCTCCAGCGCACCTGCACCTCATCATCTCATCACCACCCCTATATAGCCCTGGACTGTTCAGTGTTGTGTTGTGTGTGTGTGTGATTGTTAGTGTCTTGTCGTGTACTTGCTCTTTGTTGTTCTCTTGCTCAGTGTTAAGTAAACCTTTACATTGTTGATTGCTGTGTCTACGTCCTGCCTCTTCGTATCCTCAGTACTCGTCACAGAATCACACACCAATCACAAAGATGGATGCAGCAGGTAATCCTCCTGGAGTTTCCCAGCACCTCGACCCCCGCCCTCTGGTTCCGTTGGCCATCGAGCAGCTGCGAGGGGCCCGGTACTTTACCAAGTTGGACCTGAGGAGTGCCTACAACCTGATCTGAATCCGAGAAGGAGACCAACAATGACGAGACAGCCTACAGGGAGGAGGTGAGGGCCCTGGGAGAGTTGTGCCAGGAAAATAACCTCTCACTCAAAGTCAACAAAACAAAGGAGCCGATCGTGGACTTCAGAAAACAGCAGAGGAAGCACGCCCCTATCCACATCGACGGGACCGCAGTGGAGAAGGTGGAAAGCTTCAAATTCCTTGGCGTACACATCACTGACGATCTGAAATGGTCCACCCACACAGACAGTGTGGTGAAGAAGGCGCAACAGCGCCTCTTCACAACCTCAGGAGGCTGAAGAAATGTGGCTTGTCACCTAAAACCCTCACAAACTTTTACAGATGCACAATTGAGAGCATCCTGTTGGGCTGTATCACCGCCTGTTACAGCAACTGCACTGCCCGCAACCACAGGGCTCTCCAGAGGGGTGGTGCGGTCTGCCCATCGCATCACCGGGAGCAAACTACCTGCCCTCCAGGACACCTACAGCACCCAATGTTACAGGAAGGCCAAAAAGATAATAAAGGACAACAACCACCTTAGAGGCTGCTGCCCTATATACATAGACTTGGAATGACTGGCCACTTTAATAATGTTTACATATTTTTGCTTTACTCTTTTCATATGTATATACTGTATTCTATTCTATTCTACTGTATTTTAGTCTATGCCACTCCGACATGCTCGTCCTAATATTTCTATATTTCTTAATTCCATTCTTTTACTTTTAGATTTGTGTGTATTGTGTGTATTGTTGTGAATTGTTAAATATTACTGCACTGTTGGAGCTAGAAACACAAGCATTTCGCTACAGCCGCAATAACATCTGCTAAATATGTGTATGTGACCAATACAATTTGATTTGATTTGATTTGAAAAGCTTATAGAGAGAGCAGTCCTCCTCACAGTGACCCAGCATTGCCCTCTAGTGGTGAGAAACATGCAACTGCGCCACCAGCAGACTCCAGCCTTGCTGCAGCAGTAGAGACCAAAGATGTGGAGGAGCCTGTGAGCCCCATCCCCAGCCTTCCCAGATGATGGGGATGATGACTTGGTTACAGATAGCGAGTCTGCCCCCTCACACATTGAGACCCCTAATGATGACGTCACAGTGGAATCGGGAGTAGCAGCCCCCACTGAGGAGGTCAAAGTGTCATTGAGCAGCGGAGAAGAGATGAGCGCTTGTGTGACCTCTGACCTTGCAGTAGAGGTCAGTGTGAGCGAATCGCAGGGTCAGCATCGACACGAGCCCCCTATAGAAGTATCAGAGGGTGAGCTGTTCCCCCTAACCCTGTCTCTGAAGCAACATTAGGCTTTAACTGAGAAGCTAGTGTTGAAGTCACTGCATGTTCTGATTCCACCATAGCATCAGCAACCAATTTGAACGCAGTCCCTCCACAGCCCCAGCTGTGTGAAGGAGGTCCGAGACCTGGTGGTGGAGTTGGAAGTGGAGGAGATGATCCAGCGCTACCCAGGTAGTGATAACCTATAAGAGAGGGGTGGCCAGTGAGGGGCCTGATGTCACACAGATAATAAATGTAATAGACTATACCCTTGCTGTTGTGGAAACCGACTGAGATTACCTTCACCGTCAAAAAACAAAGAAACTTTTACACAAGCATAAAACTGCAAGTTTCCATAAAACTGGTAAAATATGAATGTATACAATTGTGTTTGTGAGAAGATCAATGTGGTGAGATATGGGCATAACTGGGTTATCAAATTCGGGACCAAGGAAAGCTCATAAATTCAGGACCAAGGAAAGCATCAAATTGGCTATTGCAATTGTGTGAAAGAACTTCACTTGTCATAGTTTTTTATAACTTCTATGTCCTTACATGACTATGCATACATTTTAGATTATTTTAAAACAGTTTGATATATGCCCATTTTAAGTTGTTAAATTTTAAATCAAGAACACTGGCGTATATTTTGAATCGGTCTGAGTGGCAATGGGAGGGTTCTACATATGGAGGGCTTAGGGATTTTCTGTTCTATGTACTTTGACTTTTCCCATTAGTTCCATGTAAAGGGCATGCATGCGTGTCTATACTCAATCGACAGCTAGCCCAACAAGTGCCTATGAGATAACTCCAAAGGCATCATGATTTGAGGAGCTAATGTTTTTTCGAAGTGCCTTATTATTATACTGTATACACGTAGGCCTACTGCGTTGATTCCACGAAGAAGGATAAGCTATTTCCATTTGACGTGGTTGCTATGGAGACTGGTCTAGTGTCTTTATTGCTGAATTACCTTTAGCCGTGTTGAAATGTCAACACCATCCAGTGCCTGTACATACCATTTTACACTGTCAGTTTGTGAAGGGGCTGTGCATATTCATGTAGTCTGAGAAACTATAAAATACTGTATGAAGTCTAGAAAAAACAGCCAGCCGTCCAGTGCTTGTGTTGGGAATTTAAATAAAATAACCTTTTTATTTTACTATAAAACATATACAACACATTTACTGTGTGTCTGTCCTCCTTTAGCACTGAAGGGTTAATAGCTGAGTTTACGGTGCACAAAACTAGCTGAAAACAATCAATTAAATTACAATAGCTAGCAATTAATTGTTAAATATACATTCACCTACAAAATTATTGGCACCCTTGATAAAGATGAGACTGTATAAAATAAATAATACAAATACTGACCTACACTGACTGTACAAAACATTAGGAACACCAGCTCTTTCCATGACAGACTGACCAGGTGAATCCAGGTGAAAGCTAAGATCCCTTACTGACTAGTTAAATCCACTTCATCAGTGTATATGAAGTGGAGGAGACAGGATATAGGAGTTTTTAGCCTTGAGACAATTGAGACATGGATTGTGTGTGTGCCATTCAGAGGGTGAATGGGTAAGAAAAAAGATTGAAGTTCCTTTGAACGTGGTATGGTAGAAGGTGTATCAAGAACTGCAACGCTGCTGAGTTTTTCATGCTTAACAGTTTCCCGTGTTTATCAAGAATGGTCCACCACCCAAAGGACATCCAGCCAACTTGTCACAACTGTGGTAAACATTGGAGTCAACATGGGCTAACATCCCTCTGGAACGCTTTTGACACCTTGTAGAGTCCATGTCTCAAATAATTGAGGCTGTTCTGGGGGCAAAGGGGGGGTGCAACTCAATATTAGGAAGGTGTTCTTAATGTTTTGTCCACTCAGTGTATATTCATTGGCTTTGTCATTACTAATGGGGAGGGGGGAGGTAAATTAATGTTGTGGTCAATTGATCATTTCTTTGTGGATTTTGATGTGTGCTTGGGGTTATTGTCTTGCTGGAAGATCCACGTGCGGCTAGGTTTCAGGCTCTTGACAGAGGCAACCAGGTTTTTGGCTAAAATGTCCTGGATTCTTGGTAAAGTTCATGATGCCGTTTACCTTAGCAAGGGCCCCAGGACCAGTGGAAACAAAATAGCCCCATACCATCAAAGATCCACAATATATTACAGGAGGTACAGTGCCTTGCAAAAGTGTCATCCCCCTTGGCGTTTTTCCTATTTTGTTGCATTACAACCTGTAATTTAAATGGATTTTTATTTGGATTTCATGCAATACACAAAATAGTCCAAATTGGTGAAGTGAAATTAAAAGAATTCTAAAAAACAAATAACGGAAAAGTGGTGCGTGCATATGTATTCACCCCCTTTGCTATGAAGCCCCTAAATAAGATCTGGTGCAACCATAAATCACATAATTAGTTCAATAAAGTCCACCTGTGTGCAATCTAAGTGTCACATTATCTGTCACATGATCTCAGTATATATACACCTGTTCTGAAAGGCCCCAGAGTCTGCAACACCACTAAGCAAAAGGGCACCACCAAGCAAGCGGCGCTATGAAGACCAAGGAGCTCACCAAACAGGTCAGGGACAAAGTTGTGGAGAAGTACAGATCAGGGTTGGGTTATAAAAAAATATCTGAAACTTTGAACATCCCAAGGAGCACAATTAAATCCATTATTAAAAAATGGAAAGAATATGGCGCCACAACAAACCTGCCAAGAGAGGGCCGCCCACCAAAACTCATGGACCAGGCAAGGAGGGCATTAATCAGAGAGGCAAAAAAGAGACCAAAGATAACCCTGAAGGAGCTGCAAAGCTCCACAGCGGAGATTGGAGTATCTGTCCATAGGACCACTTTAAGCCGTACACTCCACAGAGCTGGGCTTTACAGAAGAGTGGCCAGAAAAATCCATTGCTTAAAGAAAAAAATAAGCAAACACGTTTGGTGTTCACCAAAAGCCATGTGGGAGACTCCCCAAACATATGGAGGAAGGTACTCTGGTCAGATGAGACTAAAATTGAGCTTTTTGGCCATCAAGGAAAACGTTATGTCTGGCGCAAACCCAACACCTCTCATCACCTCTCATCCAGTCCCTGGATGTTTTTCATCGGCAGGGACTGGGAAACTAGTCAGAATTGAAGGAATGATGGATGGCGCTAAATACAGGGAATTTTTTTAGGGAAACCTGTTTCAGTCTTCCAGAGATTTCAGACTGGGACGGAGGTTCACCTTCCAGCAGGACAATGACCCTAAGCATACTGCTAAAGCAACACTCGAGTGGTTTAAGGGGAAACATTGAAAATGTATTGGAATGGCCTAGGCAAAGCCCAGACCACAATCCAATTGAGAATCTGTGGTATGACTTAATGTTTGCTGTACACCAGCGGAACCCATCCAACTTGAAGGAGCTGGAGCAGTTTTGCATTGAAGAATGGGCAGAAATCCCAGTGGCTAGATGTGCCAAGCTTATAGAGACATACCCCAAGAGACTTGCAGCTGTAATTGCTGCAAAAGGTGGCTCTACAAAGTATTGACTTTGGGTGGGGTGAATAGTTATGCACGCTCAAGTTCTGTTTTTTTGTCTTATTTCTTGTTGGTTTCACAAAAAAATATATTTTGCATCTTCAAAGTGGTAGGCAACCCCCCCAAAAATCAATTTTAATTCCAGGTTGTAAGGCAACAAAATAGGAAAAATGCCAAGGGGGGTGAATACTTTCGCAAGCCACTGTATGAGGTCATTTTCTGCATATGCATTCTTCTTTCGACGCCAAACCCACCAATGGTTTGCATGGATAAAGACCTCTATTTTTTGTCTCATTTTACCATAGCACCCGGTTCCAATCCAAGGGTCAATACCGTATAGCAAACTCCAGGCGTTTACTTATTTGTTTTTTCCAGCAACCCTTCCAAATAGCCTATTGGCAGGAGGTGGCGTCTAATTGTAGATTTGTTGGTTGCAAGTTCTGTAATTCTCCAACTGTGGCCCTTGGATTTTGACAAACGGATTTTACATGAGTGTTACTTAATTTTTATACCCCAGTGAAACATGAAGCCATGGAAAGCCACAATACAGTTCCATAGCCCTTTACACTGTACACGTATTAATACAGGATGAAAATGGCAGATTTGGAACGTAGTGGCTGTTCAGGAACATGCTATACATGACGTCAGAGCTCAGGCTATGCGCTTCACAGCACTGTCTGGGTTTTGACTGACAGCAGTTCAGAACTTGAGCACCACGCCAGTCAATAAGTTGTCCCTATCCCTCCCGCTAATTGTGCAACTTCTGCAATTTTTTGTTGTTGTCTGAGTGAGGAAATGCTGTAAATTAAGAAGACTCTGTATTTTTAAAGATGAGACGCTGAGGATTATAATAAATACTGCTTTGATATTATACAAGCAAGCCAAACAAATGTGTACTTCACACCAAATTATAAAACTCATGTCATATACAGTGAGTGTCATCATTTATGATCACTATGTTTGATATCCAGTTACAAGATGACATGTCGTCATACCCTGGGTTGTTCTGAACAGAATGCGCTTGTTTGTTTATTGTGAAGAAAATCAGCCGAGACACACGCACCTGAATACACTCATCAGTACTTTCTATGCGCACCAAAAATACGATATTTTTCTCTGAATTGGCTTGTGAAAGCCTAACACGAAGATCGTATTTTATAACTTAGGTAGTCATGTTGGCAATAAAACAAGCTTTCAAATCATGCCCATAAAACAAGCTTTCAAAGTATGTCCACCAGACCCAGATTGCGATTTATAATGGACAGTTTTTGGATTGCGTAAACAATCCGCCATGTGTGATTGCGGATATGCAGGGTTGTGTTTGAAACGAAACAGCTACAAGTTTGCCTGCTCTATTTCCTCTACAGCACAGCTAGGAGAGGTACAAAAAAAAGTACCTTATAGTTGAAGACTCGTTTGAGTCATAAAAGTGTATTGAAATCGCATAGGAACTGTACACACTTTGGATAGGTGTGTGGCCACTTGGAGACACCAGTTAGCCTGCTCACTCAAACCCTTGTAATGTTTTTGTCTTATGTTTCACCTACCCCACATTTTCCAGGAATAGTCTTATCATGTTACTGAATGTATCCAGAGTATTTTCAGATTTCGTTATCAACAAATGTGGCAAAAAAGTACAGTAAATGTAAATTGCACATAAAATCAACAGTGCAATGTTTGGATTCAGTCTTGTGTCAGGTGAACTGTTGTGTACTCACTTTTGGTCTAATACATTTCCCATTATCTCCAAACTGTTCCCTTTCAATTGCTACCATGTTATGCATATGCTTTTAATATTTCTTCTGTAAGAAACATTTCAATTTAGCCCTATCCATATAGGCCAATTCCCAGGAGTATAAAGGGTTAAGCTGAGATTAACTTAAAGGCCCAGTGCAGTCAAAAACTTGATTTTCCTGTGTTTTATATATACTTCCACACTATGAATTTGTGAAATTATGAAATTTCCCTTTTGGTGTAAGAGCTGTTTGAAAAGACTGCCTGAAATGTCTGCCTGTTGTGGTGGGATGTAGTTTTGGCATTCCATTGTGACATCACCATGCGGTAAATTAGTTAATAGACCATTAAGAAAGAGTTCCAAACCTCTGCCAATAACAGCTAATTTTCAGATTCCCCTCCCCACTCAGACCACTCCCAGACAGTGCTAGCTAAATTCTAGTTTGAGAGCCCTTTGCTAAGAAGCTATTTTTGTTTCTTCTTGACTATTGTAATTGAAAACAATCCCAGTAAGGTAATTAATTGTTATCCAGAAATGATTTGATATTGAGATAAAAACGCAATATATATACAATTTTAAGGGTGCCATTCATTTTGACACATATCTTTGAGAATTGTTTTTATTATTTGTTAAACAAAATCTATTTCTGAGCAATTGTACAAGTATAAAATAATATATTTTCTTAACAATTATCGCTCAGTATTTGTATTATTTATTTTATATCGTTTTTTTGCTAATCTTTATCAACGGTGCCAAGGACTGTACAAGGAATGGTCACATCAAACAAGGTCAGTTTTCAACACTTTATTTTAAATATTGCACCACAGATAATAAAAAATAAAAAAGATGGTTCTAATGAGCACCAGGCACAATGAAGAGGACAACACAACAAATTGTTAATTTATACAAAAAAAAAGAACAGTTAAATAAACAGAATCACTGAATGTTTGTACAAAGGCAAAGTAAAAGAGGCTGACAATATTTTTGGAGTTATTTCCAGTTGTGTGTGTGTGTGTGTGTGTGTGTGTGTGTGTGGAGAGCGAGAGCGAGCGCGAGCGCGCGCGCGAGAGAGAGAGAATAAATGCAACGGCAAAGCCAGAAAAGATAGAGAACATGTCAGTCTCATGAATGAGGTCACCTATAAAAAGGACTGTTACAGCATCCAGCTACTGGACTATTAGAATAAGACTAACACTCTGCAATACCAACCAACCACCTCTCCTTCTAAAATGTCATGCGTGGAAAACATCCTATGGAAACAAAGCAGCATTCATCCTGTATAAGTTAAGACTAAAGTTAATTCATCTAAGTATGTGTTATTGTATTATGGTACATACCTATAGTGAACACATTGATATATATATATATACAAATATATTTCAATAAAAGCTCAAAACAAATTGGCATTTTTTATGACATTAAAGACTGCCCTCAACTAGGAAAATATTGTTTTCCAGAAAAGCACTTGGATAGCTTAAGATGTAATGTTAGCATTCAATAAAACAGCAACAGCATCCCTGCTAGAGGTTGGACTAGAGCACTTGAAGCGACTAGCTGTTAAACATACAGTAGTAGCGTTGATACCCCCTCACCACCATACAGCTTAGCTTTGCGAGCTACGTGGGAGATAGCTGTAGTCAGTCTGTGCGGTGCAGTGAGCCTAATTTGACCTGGTTATCTGGAGGCCGCACCAACGTAGCTGCAGAAGAACTGCTCGTCTGGCCGGAAGCCGTACGCCGTGGCGGGGCGCTGTCCAGGGGTCACCGTCGACTGTCCAAACGTATCGATATTCATACTGTAGGGATAAACACACACAGCCATGTCAGCCCCACAGGAGTCGACATCATGTGAGATGGTTCTAATTACCACCACTAGGTGGCATTCTGAGACAGCGAAACATACATGGACACAAACAAAACATGGTAAAAGGCGTCGTAGTATAATAGAACGTTAAGTAAAAGCTCATTAAAAACGTAATGCAATATTGATCTGCCCTAATACAGGGTTCTGACAAAACAATGAAGCTCTGTGACAGGGCACCTGTAGCTGCAGGGGTAAACAGTGGAGGCAGCCAGTGAGCCAACGACATAAAACAGCTAAATGTCAAAACACAGCTCCGTTAGAGACCAACAGCCAGACCTGTCTAACCTGCATGCCCCCCCTCCACCCCTCCACCCGCCCAGCAACCCCGGCCGGGGGATGATAAAGGGGCTGTAGCTACAACCATACAAATCATTTACCATGGGGATGTGGGTACAGAGGAAGAAAGGCTGGACGATTTCACGGTCGGTCGTCTCTCTGCTGTGACCAGCTGGTCTGACCGTTCAGCTGTGCAGTCGGGTCAACAGTGAGTGAGTTAACCATACAGAGTGATGGATAAACTGCCCCTCGACAAACGACAGCATGTCCCCTTCTCTTGCCCGCCACCCTACATCCTTTACTCTCTTGGTCTATACACAGTCAGTTGCTGGCTGGCCGGGCCGACATCCTCTGGCTCATTAAAATGCGAGCTGTTTGCTTTGCCCCTGCGAGCGCCTATAATGATGTGTTGTTTTTAGCCCAAATCACTTCCAGCGATCAGTTACGCACTCTGTACCCCCTCTTCCCCGTGCCCCCTCCCAACCCCTACCTCAGAAATATGTATTTTTCATCTCCGTTCGTCTGTCAGGGGGGATTTGAGAGGCAGGCTAAAGGAGGCTAAGAGAAACACTGGAGAAACACCAGAGCTCTGAGTCACACAGCCTGCCTTGATAGCTTGCCTGCCTCACAGCCTGCCTTGATAGCACTGTCTGACTGCCTGCCTCACAGCCTGCCTGGAGGGCCTGCCTGGATCAGCCTGTCTGCCTCACTGTCTGACTGCCTGCCTCACAACCTGCCTGGATAGCCTGCCTGGATCAGCCTGTCTGCCTCACTGTCTGACTGCCTGCCTTACAGCCTGCCTGGAAAGCCTGCCTGCCTCACTGACCATCTGTCTGACTACACCCTGGGCCTAGGAGAAAGAGAGACAGAGACACAGCTGGACCTCAGGTCAGGGCCTGGAGCCTGGTTCTGGTGGTGGGGTTGATGAGGAAAGGATTAAAACAGTGGTATTCAAAGTCGGGGTCGCAACCCCTAGTGGGCCATGGGGGAAATGCAGCCGGGTTGCCCCCCAAAAAGTACAGATTATTGTATGGCATCAATACACAAATGTTTTTGTGAAAGATAATTAGAAAAATACAATTTTATTGAGTAAATGTATTTATTAGTTTCTTTTCATTTTTATGAGATGAAACCTTCAATTCATTGCATTTATCTGTTGATGTAAAGATGGGAATTTACAGATTTAAAGGTTGTGACATTAGATTTGGGGTGTAGTGGTGTTTTTCTTTGGGGGAAAAAATGGGTTCCCCAGAAATTCTGCTGGAAAGAATTGGGTCCCCGCTGAAAAAGTTTGAATACCACTGGGTTAAAATGACCACATTACGATAAAGAGGGTCAGTTGATCAACAACTCACTCACACACTTCCTCATACAGTAATATGTGACATGTAAACCAACTCGTCTCTCACCTCATTCCAGGCACGCGTGTGTGTTGTGACATTTTAAGAGAGGGAGGGTTTTGTTAGCAGACAAAGGGCCCTCGTGTTTCCAGCCTGGTCCTGCAGGCCCCAGTGAACCCGGGGTGAGGTATGGGGACACATTCTACAGAGAGCGTAATCGTAGTGCACAGGAAGAGAAGCAGGCCTTTTTCCTTTTTTTTGCTCCCCTGACCCTCTGCTCCCTCATACGTCTGTCTCCTCCCGCCTCGCCCCGGCCCTCTCACCCGGGAGGCTTTGATCTCTCCCCTGGCTGTCACTCCTCAGGTTACAGCTACCCACTACACAAGTGCTAAATAACCAGCTCCCCCCTTCCTCCCTCTTTTTCCATCTCACCTGATTGCACCGCCGTTCTGTTTTGCTTTATTTTTACGTTCCTTAACACTCTTGGCTGTCAATCACTGACAATTCTTTCAAAGCGCTCATTGATTCGCCCGTCTGCGTGTTGAGGGGGTCAGAAACCCTCCAATCTCACGCTGTCGTGCACCTCTAGTGAAACCCAGACACTTCTCTTTCCACACGGTGACACGAACGGCGCCCTCGCTCAGCCTCTGTCGCCTGGCCCACTGAGGCTGCTGGGACTTATTTTAACGTTCTTTAAAATAAAGGAGCCGCTCCTTCCCAATGACCCCGGACTAGAGACATTTTATATAGTTCATATAAAATAGCTTGTTATGATATTTATTCAAATAACAGTGATTGTATTAAACCCATTTAAAAGATCCCATTCACACCATGTTTCACACATAGTTTTAAATAAGCGCTGGAGCTGGCTTTGATTATTGTGTTAACCTGGACCACTCCAGAGTACACTGGCCAAATTAAAACACTCTTACAGATGCCAATTCCCCCAGCTTGCTCAGTATATTTAAAAGGTATCAGTTACAAAGACATTTGGAAAAAAAGCCTCCTACTCGCTTGCTCTCTCTCCGTTCCCTTCCCTCGCTCTCTCTTTGTGATCTGTTTCTCCTCCCCCCCCCCCCCCCTCCCTTCTCTCTCCTTCCCTCCCTCCATCCATCTGAAAGCTGAAATAACTGTGGCATGGATTCAGCGCATAGTCCTGCTCTACACAGCAAGCCTCTCAACAGCAGTCAACACAAACATACTCAGACAGGAAAAAACCTTCCAACACAAGCGCTCTCACATGCAAGATGTTTGATAATAAATAAGACAAATTACTTTAAATAAACTCCACATTTCCTTGCCTATTCATCATTTTAACAGCATATCAAATTACTTCAACTTTACATATTAGGCCTGTTTAAGACAGCAAAAATCAAAGGATAGTATTTGTTTTATGATAAATATAAATCATTATTTCATCGCAGGCTGTATTCTGAGCCTCAACGGAGTAGAGCAGAGAGTGTGTTTGTTCTCAAAGCTCCAGTATTGCTGTTGATGGCCTTCTGGGATATTGGAGGACTGTTGACATATCCCCTGCCCCTGGTTCAATAACAAAGATCAGCGAATACTGGAGGAGAATAACACTGTTCACTGAGCAGCAGAGACAGGCTGAGACTGGGATGGTTTGCTACGGGGTCATTGTCCTGCTTCAGGACAGCCTGTCAGTCCCGTGTGGCTCAGTTGGTAGAGCATGGGTTGTGGGTTCGATTCCCAACGGGGGACCAGTACGAAAAAGTATGAAAATGTACGCACTCACTACTGTAAGTTTCTCTGGATAAGAGTGTCTGCTAAATGACTAAAATGTTAATGCAGGAGAAAGATAACCAGCCCAGCCCTGCTGTGGTTCTCCAGGGGATGGTGGGGTGGAGGGGGCAGAGGTGCAGCCCACCCCGGAGAGGAGCCTCTAGGGGATGGAGATAGAGGTGCAGCCCACCCCCTGCCCTACTCTGAGCTCACCTGCCTGGGAAGCCTCCAGCCTGGCCCATGTCTCCATTCTGGTAGTCTATGAAGAACTCTGGGCTGATGGTACCGTCTGCTGGGATGATCCCATCTGGGGAGAGAGACATACAACTCTAAGTTAGAGACAAGTTTACTGTTGAATGGCTCTACACCTCATCTCACTTCATCCATGCTCTCCGTACCTGCGCTGTCGAAGAGGTTGAGTCTCTACAGTAGCACTCTCACTCTGTACCCCTCTCCCTCCCTCCCTCCTCCTCTTTCTCTCTGTACCTGCGCTGTAGAAGAGGTCAGCTCTCCGCCTCCCTTCCTCCATCTCTACCTCCCTCCCTCTGTAGGGGAGAGTGGGGTAAGTTGAGCCACCCTTGTTTCCAGGAAACCATACAGAAAATTAATAATTTGACCAAATATTTAGGAAGAGGTCATCATTTCATGGAGTCTGTGAAGGAAGTAACCACATGGAAAAAGTGGTAAGCAAGTTAGGTCCAAAAAACGTATTTTCACCAAGCCAAATTAATTTATTGTGTTAGAGGTGTCATGATGCTTGTATCTAAACCCAAGTTGATCATTTGCATTTTTTCTATACAACAGTTGGGGTCTCTATAAGCTTCAATATGAGGTCCTAAACCTGTGTGGGTTAATATATTCAAAATGTTTGCCTTTCGTAAGTTGATCCAATGGTTGAGCCAATGGCAAGTTGAGCAAATTGAAGTGTTTCCTTCCCAGGCATAATGCAAGGCATTATCACTGGGAAATGAGGTAACAACAGGACCTGGCCAATGTATGTTAAGTGTTTAAAAAAGTACAAAGTGTTTGTTAGGTGTTAAGCCTATGTTAAAAGATGCTTAAAATGATTAAAAGACAAAAAGTGATTGTGAATGTGTTGAATTTTGTTTGGGAAATAAAGTACAGAAATGTGTAGGCGGCTTAACTTTCCCTTTTAAATTGTGCCAAGAGACCACAAGCTATGTTTTCAAAACTGTAATGTTTACATGACTTCTGATTATTTCCAGGGACACACAACATCCTGAAATATATGTAGATATCTTTGTTAGAAAGAAGACTATATTTCCCTTGACGGAGTTATGCTGAATGTAAAACATGGCTCAACCCCACTCTCCCCTCCCTCCCTCCCTCCCTCCCTCCCTCCCTCCCTCCCTCCCTCCCTCCCTCCCTCCCTCCACTATAGAAGAGGTTGGGTCTCTGCAGAATGTCTCTGCCTCCCTCCCTCCCTCCCTCCCTCCTTCTCTACCTCCCTCCCTACGTCACTCCGTACCTGCACTGTAGAAGAGGTCGGGTCTCTCCAGAATGTCTCCGTTGTGCATGAAAGGTTCCCCGTCATCTCCGTACATGAATGGTTCTCCATCGTCTCCCATGGCTCTGTTCTCCACCATCTCTAACCACTGGGAGTTGTGCCAGCGGAACCTCTCACTCTGGATCTTCCTCCCCCACTCTTCATCATACTCCTACAGCAGGAAGAGAGAGAGAGAGAGCAAGAGAGATAGCAAGAGAGAGAGAGAGAGAGAGAGCAAGAGAGAGAGAGAGCAAGAGAGAGAGCAAGAGAGAGAGAGCAAGAGAGAGCAAGAGAGAGAGAGCAAGAGAGAGAGCAAGAGAGAGAGCAAGAGAGAGAGAGCAAGAGAGAGAGAGCAAGAGAGAGAGCGCAAGAGAGAGGAGTAAGGGTTACTGGAGGTTCACACACACAGATAAACAAACAGACTGAGTCATACACATGCATATAAGCACACAGGCAGGCACGCACACACGCTGAAAGCGCTATATGGAAATCCACCATCTTCAATTGATTGAATCCCAGCCTTAGTAGCAAACAGATACACTCTGTGTAAACGGTGAGAGAGGCCACCAAACTGAACTAAACGTGTAATTTGCTGTAGAAGAGTGGCTGGCAGGGAGTCAGGTAGGGCTGGGGGACCAGCCGGACCCCTGACCGCCATATTGGTCCATCCCAGCAGGGAGGGCCAGATCCTCCACAGACTACTAGAGCATCTCACAATACACTGCTCTGTGAGCCTGCACCCTACTGATGCGGTTACTAATAAAAACCTGGCGTGGTGAGAAGGATGGGACTGCGATGGGGCTGTGTGTGTGTGTTTGTGTGTGGAGCTTGGCCGAGGAAGGCTGAGGAGGAACACAGATTCTGTTTTCCTTTCTCTGCGTGGGCCATTTGGGAGAAAGGCTCTCTTTGAGCCGCTGTGCTCCACGCGGCCAGGCCCAGCAAATTAATCATCCAGACGCAAAGCAGAGCCCCCTGGGCACTGACAGCCACCCAAGGCCCAGGCCTCAAACGGGCCCATTGTCGCATCTCAGGGCCGCTCTCCGTCCCCAAAGTGGCAGTGAAACTTTTTGTCAAGCTGCAGATTTATCACATGGCTAAAGTGGTTTAATGACTACACAGCTGACTTCCCCTGGACCATTAGTCTGTAGTAAGGGTTTGATATTAAGCTTAATCCATCATAACGAGAGAGCTGAGCTAATGACGTCTCAGAGGGAAGGAGCCAGCCGATATTAAACAGTACTCATGGCATTTCCAATGTTCCTCCTCAGAGAAAACCTGAATCTAAGAATTATTCTCATGAATTACCCTTCTGTCTGACCTAGAAGAACCATCTATACGTAGGTTTCTCTCTCTCTGTGGGGTGTGTGTGTGTGGACACATTGATCAAATAGGAAACATTCAAGAACGGACAATCATGGCATGTGCTTCTAAGGTAGCCTGCAGCTCTGAAGACTAATGATTGTTTGTGTGTGTGTGTGTGTGTGTGTGTGTGTGTGTGTGTGTAGGGTCTGCTTTCTCTCTCACCTACTGCATCCTGCCAAGACACTCTCCAGAGCCTGTCCTGGTCTTTCATGTGGTTCACATCTTAATAGTTCTCACTGATAATTTCAATGAAACACTTCCTCTCCCCCACTACCCGCTCCACAGCCCGGCTGTAATCTATAGCTAATTACACTGATCTCAGGCCTGTGACAGATCACACCATGACTGGGACTTAACCACACAGGAATTTGATTTACCAGACCCAGTCAACCTAAATTTTACCATTAGAGACATACAGTTGAAGTCGGAAGTTTACATACACCTTAACCAAATACATTTAAACTCAGTTTTTCACAATTCCTGACATTTAATCATAGTAAAAATTCCCTATTTTAGGTCAGTTAGGATCACCACTTTATTTTAAGAATGTGAAATGTCAGAATAATAGTAGAGAGAATGATTTATTTCAGCTTTTTTTTTCTTTCATCACATTCCCAGTGGGTCAGAAGTTTACATACACTCAATTAGTATTTGGTAGCATTGCCTTTAAATTGTTTAACTTGGGTCAAACGTTTCGGGTAGCCTTCCACAAGCTTCCCACAATAAGTTGGGTGAATTTTGGCCCATTCCTCCTAACAGAGCCGGTGTAACTGAGTCAGGTTTGTAGGCCTCCTTGCTCGCAAACGCTTTTTCAGTTCTGCCCACACATTTTCTATAGGATTGAGGTCAGGGCTTTGTGATGGCCACTCCAATACCTTGACTTTGTTGTCCTTAAGCCATTTTGCCACAACTTTGGAAGTATGCTTGGGGTCATTGTCCATTTGGAAGACCCATTTGTGACCAAGCGTTAACTTCCTGACTGATGTCTAGAGATGTTGCTTCAATATATCCACATAATTTTCCTTCCTCATGATGCCATCTATTTTGTGAAGTGCACCAGTCCCTCCTGCAGCAAAGCACCCCCACAGCATGATGCTGCCACCCCCGTGCTTCACGGTTGGGATGGTGTTCTTCGGTATGAAAGCTACCCCCTTATTCCTCCAAACATAACGATGGTCATTATGGCCAAAAAGTTATATATTTTTTTCATCAGACCAGAGGACATTTCTCCAAAAAGTACGATCTTTGTCCCCATGTGCAGTTGCAAACCGTAGTCTGGCTTTTTTATGATGGTTTTGGACCAGTGGCTTCTTCCTTGCTGAGCGGCCTTTCAGGTTATGTCGATATAGGACATACTCGTTTTACTGTGGATATAGATACTTTTGTACCTGTTTCCTCCAGCATCTTCACAAGGTCTTTTGCTGTTGTTCTGGGATGATTTCCACTTTTCGCACCAAAGTACGTTCATCTCTAGGAGACAGAACGCGTCTCCTTCCTGAGCGGTATATATATTTTTTATTTTTTATTTTTTTGACAGCATGGTGTTTATACTTGCATACTATTGTTTGTACAGATGAACGTGGTACCTTCAGGCGTTTGGAAATTGCTCCCAAGGATTAACCAGACTTGTGGAGGTCTACAATATTTTTGGCTGATTTCTTTTGATTTTTCCATGATGTTAAGCAAAGAATTTGAAGGTAGGCCTTGAAATACATCCACAGGTACACATCCAATTGACTCAAATGATGTCAATTAGCCTATCAGAAGCTTCTAAAGCCATGACATCATTTTCTGGAATTTTCCAAGCTGTTTAAAGGCACAGTCAACTTAGTGTATGTAAACTTCTGACCCACTGGAATTGTGATACAGTGAATTATAAGTGAAATAATCTGTCTGTAAACAATTGTTGGAAAAATTACTTGTGTCATGCACAAAGTAGATGTCCTAACCGACTTGCCAAAACTATAGTTTGTTAACAAGAAATTTGTGGAGTGGTTGAAAAACGAGTTTTAATTACTTTTGTATTGAGTTTTAATGACTGATGGGATCAGGAAAACATAGAAAATCAGGAAAACCAGAATTTTGGCCAGTTTCAGTTAGAAATGAATGGGAAGAAAATGTCAGAATGCCCATACTTACGTTCTAAATAGTAGGCTTTTTGGGTATGCAAAAATAGAACGTTTTATACTATGTGAAATTTAGAAAATTGAGCACGCTTTAAATGTCAGGATGCCATACTCATTTCTAGTAGAATTCGCTGCACACTATTGAGGAAGAGAATTGTCTTTTCAGACGTGTTTGACAACAGCTGATAAATCAGAATAGAGGAAGCGTTCTACAAAAATGAACGAATGGCGGGGATTGCTTACTGCATACGATTTCACTAAACAGATAGATAGATAGATAGATAGATAGATAGATAGATAGATAGATAGATAGATAGATAGATAGATAGATAGATAGATAGATAGATAGATAGATAGATAGATAGATAGATAGATAGATAGATAGATAGATAGATAGATAGATAGATAGATAGATAGATACTTACAGCGATGATGTCCAGTGTGTTGTCACAGACTTTGCGTATCTCGGCGTTCTTGTCATGCATCAGGTCAATGAGGTAGGCGGGAGCCTCTGGAGAGAGGGAGTTAAGGAGAGGACAACAGAGAAAGGGAGGGATGCATTCTACACTTATTTTGGATCATTTTGCTGTTCCTTCTACTCAAACACATCATTCAACAGTATCTCTTTAATCAAGATCACAGTTACGTTATGGTATTGGAGGGAGAAAGTAATGAGAGAAAGACTCTGCTTTTGCTCTTTAATTTATAGAAAGCAGACACGAGACAGTTGCCCCGCGGCCAAACGAACAACTCTTACATTTCCTGTGATGAGAGAGAGATATTGTAAATCAGAATAACTCTCCCAAGGCAGACCATTTGGCAGAGATCCCTCTAATATTCTCCATAGAATGAAAACATCTATCAAATACAGTATTACTGCAAGCTATTTGTAATTGTATGCCTGCCGTCTCAGATCACGACTGTGCAGTGTGGAGCACTGAGGTCATGGACAGGGTAACTGAGGTTGCCGTGGAAACACACATTGAAAGAAGCAGATGGGATATAGGGTGAAACTGTTGGTTACCATGGTAACACGATTTAAAGACAGGGTAAATAAATAAGAACTACATTGAAAGCCATTTAGGAAGATATTTTAGGGTTATTTGGGCTGAGGTCTATATCATGGTTAATGTAGGTATATTGTGGTATATTGAGGTATACCGAGGTATCTTGCAGTAAACTAGGCTATATTGAGGTAAACTGGGATATATTGAAGTAAACTGGGATATATTGAGGTATCCTGAGAAATATTGAGGTTTGTTGTAAGAGGGAGGATACGTGTGTCCTTGATGATGACATCCCTGGTGGCCTGGTGGAACACCATCTGGTAGAACACATAGACAATCTGACACACAAACTCATCGTCCTCCTGTTTGGCTATAGGGAGAGAGAGATGAAACAGATGATCTGACACACAAACTCATTGTCCTCCTGTTGGGCTCACATACACAGAAATACTGTACATACAATCCCTCAACAAGCAAGCTAATACAAGTCGATGTACTGTATATTGTATCATAGATTTCAGATAAGTACTTGTATCATCATTACTCCTCATATTGTAGCTCACATAGCATGTCAGTTTGATCATAACTTGCAGGCATTTTAGTAGGATAACCCTCCCTCCAGCATGTGCAGGCCTGGGCCCTACCTACTACCTACCGTTGAGCAGCTCGATGAGGGCAGGGATGATGCCAGACTTGGCCATCATGGCAGCACAGGAGTCGTCCATGGACACTGTCCCCATCATGATCACCACCTCTAGGATCAGGTCATCCTCTGCCGAGCCTGGTGGGGGCAGAAGTCAGGGGTCACAGAGATCAAAGCTGAGAAGGGAGAAGTCACTGTGTGTGTGTGTGTGATCACTGTACTTGTGTGACTGCTGACATCATTCAATGATGTAGGATCAGTCAGTGACACTGATAGAGTGATGAAGGTTATGGGTTAGAGGTTGGGGTTGGAGAAAGCCATGGGATAGAATTTGTTCAAATTTAAAACTTGTGGTATGGCCGTACAGTATTTGCTTCTCTCAAATACTTCAGGCTGAATGCACCTGTAAGTTGCAACACCAGTCCTCCCTCCCCCCTTTTCTCTCTCTCCCTCCCTCATTACCTGGTTTGAGGCGGTCTTTGAGGCCTATCTGGTTTGAGGCAGTCTTTGAGGCCTACCTGGTTTGAGGAGGTCTTTGAGGCCTACCTGGTTTGAGGAGGTCTTTGAGGTAGGGCACCAGGTTGTACTCCTTCAGCACCAGTTCCCAGTCCAGGTCAGGAATGGTGAGGTTAGCCAGGGTCCCCAGACACTCAATCACATACTCTTCCCTCTCCTCCCCTCCCATCTGAGCAGCCAGGTCACCTACATAGTCCTGAGGGGGGACGAAAGGGAGGTCAGTTACCATAGAAACAGAGGTCAGGGTCCAACACCACAATGTTCTGTTCCAATAGAGCAGGGGCTCCCAAACCTTTTTGGCCCACGACCCCATTTTGATATGAAAATTCTCACGACCCCAACCATGTGAAAAGAAATTAACAGCCAACGTTAACTTCTTTAATTGGGGCTATTGCAGTCAATTGCAAAACATTCTAACAGTATTTCTGATTGTATTCTCAACTCACCATCATATAGTTTTAATGTGGGGCTTTGACAGTTAATTGCAAATTTGTCTGACATAATGTATCTTATCTCACCACCACTAATGAGATGGGTGTGGCTTGATGCATGTCGCGTCAGAGCTTCTCAAAGTCAGGGGACGTGGTCAACAGTGTGCACCTCATCTCTCCGGTCACATTCAAACTGGATCAATATTTATTTTTAATGCAGACGAGAGCACTGAATCAACGTAATATGAGTCTTAATGCTCGGAAGGAGACAGCACCCTATTCCCTTTGAGTTAGGAACCAAAACTCATCCATATTGACCCATGAATGCGTTGTCTGCAGCATTTGGTCACATGACAGCTCGATCAGCTTCCCAAATATGTCTGTTAAATAGGCAAGGAGAAAATGTAAACTATAAAAACAAATAGAGAGAGTCACACTCTATGTATAAACTCCCAGTAATTTATTGGGTAAGAAACCACCAACGTTTCAGCATCACTGTGCCTTCTTCAGGGTAATGTCATGAATGCTTGAACCTGGTTATGTAGACAAACGGTGCAATTAGTGCAACCAATGACAATAGTGAGGGGTGTGTCGTAATTGCTAGGTTAATCAGAATGAATTGAGCGCAACTGTTAAAAGACAACAGCCCACAGCATATTGAATATATTATGCTATTGTTAGCAAATTCATTAGCATAACATTAGCATCAACATACACTACCGTTCAAAAGTTTGGGGTCACTTAGAAATGTCCTTGTTTTTGAAAGAAAAGCAATTTTCTTGTCCAGTAAAATAACATCAAATTGACCAGAAATACAGTGTAGACATTATTAATGTTGTAAATGGCTATTGTAGCTGGAAATGGCTGATTTTTTATGGAATATCTACATAGGCGTACAGAGGCCCATTATCAGCAACCATCAGTCCTGTGTTCTAATGGCACGTTGTGTTTGCTAATCCAAGTTTATCATTTTAAAAGGCTAATTGATCATTAGAAAACCCTTTTGCAATTATGTTAGCACAGCTGAAAACTGTTGTGCTGATTAAAGAAGCAATACAACTGGCCTTCTTGAGACTAGTTGAGTATCTGGAGCATCAGAAATTGTGGGTTCGATTACAGACTCAAATTGGCCAGAAAAAAATAACTTTCTTCTGAAACTCGTCAGTCTATTCTTGTTCTGAAAAATGAAGGCTATTCCATGTGAGAAATTGCAAAACACCAGTCTCAACGTCAACAGTGAAGAGGCGACACCGGGATGATGACCTTCTAGACAGAGTTGCAAAGAAAAAGTCCAATGTCTGTGTTCTTTTGCCCATCTTAATCTTTTCTTTTTATTGGCCAGTCTGAGATATGGCTTTTTCTTTGCAACTCTGCCTAGAAGGTCAGCATCCTGGAGTCGCCTCTTCACTGTTGACATTGAGACTGGTGTTTTGCGGGTACTATTTAATGAAGCTGCCAGTTGAGGACCTGTGAGACGTCTGTTTCTCAAACTAGACACTCATGTATTTGTCCTCTTGCTCAGTTGTGCACCGGAGCCTCCCACTCCTCTTTCTATTCTGGTTAGAGCCAGTTTGCGCTGTTCTGTGAAGGGAGTAGTACACAGCGTTGTACGAGATCTTCAGTTTCTTGGCAATTGCTCAGTGGGTGTATCATACAATGCGTGCATACAGCAAAGGGAGCAGCCTCAGCCGCCAGTGAAACACATTCATAACTAGAGATCAGAGGCCTGCCCGTTGTCCCGTCTGTGCAAAAGCCCACCATTCAATCCCATAGAATCAGTTTTTCATCAATATAGCCACGGAGCAAACTGAACATCCCCTGTGCCGTTTCATGCTCATATAGCATCCCCCGACATGTAGCAAACAAAAGTCAATGCATCTCGGCCCTCACAGCTAACAAGTTTTTGAGTCGTTCAGTCAGTTTCCTCTTGATTGCTAGATATAGCATCAATTCTTAGTTTCACAGTGTTATCTGACAAAGGTATTGATGTGGGTTTCTGTGCCTCTGCCTCCCCGCACATTGTTTTCACCATATCAACTGCGGCCGGTAATATCAAAGTCTCTGCAATAGTGTGTGGTTTCATAGCGTAGCGGGCTTAGCCATTCACCGTGGGAATGATTCAAGTGCAACGGTCAAGTGCGGCCATTTACCACGATCTAAGGGTGCTCTCTGGTTGAAATATAACTTTTAGATTTGTAATTATAGTTTTATTGTTTCCTTTCACAATATAACAACAATGCAATTGAATTACAATTGGCATTAAACAATAATTTGATAGACAATCAGATTCCAAACTCTCCATCATGGCCAAGACCAAAGAGCTCTCCAAGGATGTCAGGGACAAGATTGTAGACCTACACAAGGCTGGAATGGGCTACAAGACCATCACCAAGCAGCTTGGTGAGAAGGTGACAACAGTTGGTGTGATTATTTGCAAATGGAAGAAACACAAAATAACTGTCAATCTCCCTCGGCCTGGGGCTCCATGCAAGATCTCACCTCGTGGAGTTGAAATGATCATGAGAATGGTGAGGAATCAGCCCAGAACTACACGGGAGGATCTTGTCAATGATCTCAAGGCAGCTGGGACCATAGTCACCAAGAAAACAATTGGTAACACACTACGCCGTGAAGGACTGAAATCCTGCAGCGCCCGCAAGGTCCCCCTGCTCAAGAAAGCACATATACATGCCCGTCTGAAGTTTGCCAATGACCATCTGAATGATTCAGAGGAGAACTGGGTGAAAGTGTTGTGGTCAGATGAGACCAAAATGGAGCTCTTTGGCATCAACTCAACTCGCCATGTTTGGAGGAGGAGGAATGCTGCCTATGACCCCAAGAACACCATCCCCACCGTCAAACATGGAGGTGGAAACATTATGCTTTGGGGGTGTTTTTCTGCTAAGGGGACAGGACAACTTCACTGCATCAAAGGGACGATGGACGGGGCCATGTACCGTCAAATCTTGGGTGAGAACCTCCTTCCCTCAGCCAGGGCATTGAAAATGGGTCGTGGATGGGTATTCCAGCATGACAATGACCCAAAACACACGGCCAAGGCAACAAAGGAGTGGTTAAAGAAGAAGCACATTAAGGTCCTGGAGTGGCCTAGCCAGTCTCCAGACCTTAATCCCATAGAAAATCTGTGGAGGGAGCTGAAGGTTCGAGTTGCCAAACGTCAGCCTCGAAACCTTAATGACTTGGAGAAGATCTGCAAAGAGGAGTGGGACAAAATCCCTCCTGAGATGTGTGCAAACCTGGTGGCCAACTACAAGAAACGTCTGACCTCTGTGATTGCCAACAAGGGTTTTGCCACCAAGTACTAAGTAATGTTTTGCAGAGGGGTCAAATACTTATTTCCCTCATTAAAATGCAAATCAATTTATAACATTTTTGACATGCGTTTTTTCTGGATTTTTGTTGTTGTTATTCTGTCTCTCACTGTTCAAATAAACCTACCATTACAATTATAGACTGATCATGTCTTTGTCAGTGGGCAAACGTACAAAATCAGCAAGGGATCAAATACTTTTTTCCCTCACTGTACCATCCCTTATATGAGGGAGGGTCCTTCTCCCTCCAGTGTGTCAATATTACTATTTTGGCTGTGGTTGGAGCAACTTTTAGCCAGTTTAAACATGGGCTTCTCAGTCTATCAATATCCTTAGTGATATTCAGTAATAACAAAGCAGGATTTGCAAGTATTGTTCTTCTGGGTGGACATGGAAGAGGAACTTAATGCCCCATTTGGCGCATCAGATTATTTGAGTCAACAAAAGTTGGGACTGCAGAATCCAGTAATGCCCCATACTAAAAATATATGGAGCCAGATTCATGAGAGAGAGATCTTCACCTTTCTTGACAAGCTCTGCTTCATTATGGAACAACCCTAAATTGAAAATCGGGGGACACATGGTTTTCTGGAAACATTGGTATAGAAAGGGGATAAAGAACATTGGTTGTCTGTATCAAGAAAACACTTTGACCTCTTTTGAAGAACTAACGTCCAAGTATAATTTACAGAAACAAGACTGTTGGAGGTATCTCCAGCTTAGAGGTTGTATGTTTAAGGTAGGACAAAACAACAACAAATTCCCAGTACATTCCGATATAGGTGTTAAGATATAAATCCTATGCAAATTACCACATACCGCAAGTTAATGGAAAAGATTGGGGATATTCTGGGTACCACAATTCTTCAAATATTCCGAATACAGAATATCCCCAATCTTTTCCATTAACTTCTGCCAAAAGGTATGCAAGCTTGGACAGTTACAGAACATATGGATCATGTCACCTGTACTTGACTGACATCTCCAGCATAGGTTGAATTCTATCAAACCTATTATGTTCAGCCTCAGAGGAGTCCAATAAATCCTACTGAACACTTTCAATTGAATCAGCTTGGACCGGGCATCTCTCATAGGGAGGATAATCTGTTGTACTATTATATTCCATTCCTCCTCTCCAAATGTTACCTCCAAGTCTTTTTCCCATAAGGCCTTTAGGCCCTCACAAGTTCCATTAAATGCACCTATAAAAGGTGGCTATATATAAGCCCTGCGGTATGTGGTAATTTGCATAGGATTTCTATCTTAACACCTATTTGGGCAGCCACAAAGGCTTCTTGATATAATTGCATGTTAGGGAGCTTTAATCCTCCCTTCTCAATCTTTGCCTGCAATCTCACTAGTTTCATCCTGGCCCTTTTACCGGCCCAAATAAAATCAGTAATAATTTTGTCTATGGATTTAAAAGTATAGACAGGTATGGATAATGGTAACATGCTGATTACGTAATTCAGTTTAGGAGCTATGACCATCTTTATAACCTGTATCCTACCCCATAGCGAGATTTGTAGCTTATCCCAGCTCTTAAACTGGAGTTGGATTTTGTTCAATAGTGGGTCAAGGTTTTCAGAAATCATGTTCTCTAGACCAGGATTTAAAGCGATCCCCAGGTACCTCAACTTTTTAGGGACCCATTGAAACCTCCAGTTGAGGAAGTCATTTCTCAGACAATGTTTTGATAGGGGCATTACCTCAGATTTGGTCCAGTTTACTTTATAGCCCGATATCTCTGAGAATGCATTTACAAGGTCCAGTAAAAGCAGTGTGGAGAGTTGGGGATCTGACATTAATAGTAATATGTAGTCTGCATAAAGCAGTAGTTTATTCTCCCTACCTGCCATATTAACCACTTTGATTGACTGATGCAGCCTAATGGCATCCGCTAATGGTTCTAACGCTATAATAAATAGGAGGGGCGAGGGACAGTCACCTTGTCTTGTGCCTCGTCCTACTGAAAATGGAGATGATCGTAGTCCGTTAGTGACTACCATGGATTTGGGGTCGTTGTACATAAGTTTAATAATATTCTGACAGCCCTGTCCAAATCCAAATGTATTTATTGTATAATGCAGGTTGTCCCAGCCCACCCTATCAAACACTTTTTCTGCATTTAGGGATAAGGCTGCCACTGAAGTATCCAAATATTTTGCCTTCCAGATGACATGCAATAGGTGTCTAAGATTATCAGATGAAGTTCTGCCTTTAACAAATCCCACCTGGTCTGGATTTATGATTTTCTTAATGATTTGATTTACCCTCATAGCCAGAAGTTTTGTAAACTACTTTCCATCACAATTTATAAAAGAAATTGGACGGTAGCTCCCACACTCATGGGGATCCTTTCCCTTTTTGAGGATTAGGGTGATTACTGCATCACTCATAGAAGGTGGGAGCTCAAGTGTGTCAATCAATGTGTTAAATGTTTAAATATTTCTGGGCTAAGCTGCTCTGCAAACCTTTTATAGAAATCACTGGGTATCCCATCCAACCCTGGAGATTTACCACTGGGTGCTTGTCTTATAGTTTCGGTCAATTCCTCCAAAGTAACAGGGCGGTCGAGCCAATTCATGTCTTCCTCTGTTAGTTTAGGAAGGTTCAAATTCTGAAAGAATGCCTCTGCTTTCTGCATATCTAAAGGACCGTCTGAAGTATAAAGTTCCTGATAGAAGTCTCAAAATATATTGTTTATTCTTTATGATTGGTAATCAGCTTGCCTGTCTTATTTCTGATTCCACATACTTATCGGTTTCTCTAGATTTCAATTGACTGGCTAACAGTTTTCCTGCCTTTTCACCTGATTCGTACCATCTCTGCTTCAGCCTGTACAGTGAATATTCCGCTTTTTTACTGAATAAAGTATTTGGTTTTCGTCAGATTTATCAGAGAAATGTTGATAGGATTGGACCAATATTCCCTCTCCAGCGTTTTGAGCTCTGGTTCAAGTTTCTCAATTTTCTGTTTATCTAGTTTCTTAATTGTAGCTGATCGTTTAATCATTACTCCACGTATGTATGCTTTAAAAGCTTCCCAGACATGTACCCGTTTTGCACTATTGTTGTTTGTTTCAAAGAATATCATAATGTGTGTTTTATGGAATTCACAAAATGCCTTGTCCTGTAAAAGGCTGGTGTTCATTCGCCAAACCTTTTAATTTTCCTCTTTCTTCTCCTATTCCAACAGTCAGATCAATGGGTGCATGATCTGTCATAGCTATCGTGCCCACACTGCAAGCACCAAATTTATCTATGAGAGTGTGAGATCAGAAAGTAGTCGATGCGTGAATAAACAGTGTGCCTATTTGAAAAGAATGTGTAATCACAAGAGGTTGGATTGATCAATCTCCATATATCATAAAGACCAGCATCTTTACACAGTGTTTTAATTGCTTCTTGAGTTTGAGGTCCTGGTTAGAACAGTTTTGGATGTATCTAAAAAAGCATCAGGGACCTGATTGTAATCCCCCTCCTAGTACCAGAGGAAAATCACCGAAATCCAGTATTATTTTGTTAAGTTGAAGGAAGAAGTCTGGGTCCTCCTCATTTGGAGCATAAATATTTCCCAATATTATGTTTTGTCCTGAAATCTTTACAAGTAAAATCAAGATACTTCCCTCTTTGTCCTTAAACAATTTTTCCACTTGAACAGGTAGAGACGACATTTTCGTGGTTTTCGTCAAAAGTGTCTGCTTTTGTGCGTTTCTGAGTCCTTTTTCAATGTAACCGACAATTAGTTAACAAAATGTGTAACTAGGCGTTGAATAATTAGTTAAAATAGAGTTGGAGCTACACAGCCTCTTTAGTTAGCTGCTGCTACTAACCACATCGTCGCCGGAAGTCCTAACTTTTAGATTTGAATCATTTTCATTTAGATTTTTAAGGTTAACTACAGTTGAAGTCGGAAGTTTACATACACTTAGGTTGGAGTCATTCAAACTCGTTTTTCAACCACTCCACAAATTTCTTGTTAACAAACTATAGTTTTGGCAAGTCGGTTAGGACATCTACTTTGTGCATGACACAAGTAATTTTTCCAACAATTGTTTACAGACAGATTATTTCACTTGTAATTCACTGTATCACAATTCCAGTGGGTCAGAAGTTTACATACACTAAGTTGACTGTGCCTTTAAACAGCTTGGACAATTCCAGAAAATTATGTCATGGCTTTAGAAGCTTCTGATAGGCTAATTGACATCATTTGAGTCAATTGGAGGTGTACCTGTGAATGTATTTCAAGGCCTACCTTCAAACTCAGTGCCTCTTTGCTTGACATCATGGGGAAATCAAAAGAAATCAGTCAAGACCTCAGAAAAAAAAGTTGTAGACCTCCACAAGTCTGGTTCATCCTTGGGAGCTATTTCCAAATGCCTGAAGGTACCACGTTCATCTGAACAAACAATAGTACGCAAGTATAAACACCATGGGACCACGCAGCTGTCATACCGCTCAGGAAGGAGACGCGTTCTGTCTCCTAGAGATTAACGTACTTTGGTGCGAAAAGTGCAAATCAATCCCAGAACAACAGCAAAGGACCTTGTGAAGATGCTGGAGGAAACAGGTACAAAAGTATCTATATCCACAGTAAAACAAGTCCTATATCGACATAACCTGAAAGGCCGCTCAGCAAGGAAGAAGCCACTACTCCAAAACCGCCATAGAAAAGCCAGACTACGGTTTGCAACTGCACATGGGGACAAAGATTGTACTTTTGGGAGAAATGTCCTCTGGTCTGATTAAACAAAAATATAACTGTTTGGCCATAATGACCATCGTTATGTTTGGAGGAAAAAGGGGGTAACTTGCAAGCCGAAGAACACCATCCCAACCGTGAAGCACGGGGGTGGCAGCATCATGCTGTGGGGGTGCTTTGCTGCACGAGGGACTGGTGCACTTCACAAAATAGATGGCATCATGAGGAAGGAAAATTATGTGGATATATTGAAGCAACATCTCAAGACCAGTCAAGAAGTTAAAAGCTTGGTCGCAAATGGGTCTTCCAAATGGACAATGACCCCAAGCATACTTCCAAAGTTGTGGCAAAATGGCTTAAGGGCAACACTAAAAAAGTATGTGCGAGCAAGGAGGCCTACAAACCTGACTCAGTTACACCAGCGGAGGAGGAATAGGCCAAAATTCACCCAAGTTATTGTGGGAAGCTTGTGGAAGGCTGCTCGAAACGTTTGACCCAAGTTAAACAATTTAAAGGCAATGCTACCAAATACTAATTGAGTGTATGTAAACTTCTGACCCACTGGGAATGTGATGAAATAAATAAAAGCTGAAATTAATCATTCTCTCTACTATTATTCTGACATTTCACATTCTTAAAATAAAGTGGTGATCCTAACTGACCTAAGACGGAATTTTTACTAGGATTAAATGTCAGGAATTGTGAAAATCTGAGTTTAAATGTATTTGACTAAGGTGTATGTAAACTTCTGACTTCAACTGTACATTACAATGATTTTGAGAGACAAAGACGATATTATAATACATTTCTTTATGGTATTATTTTTTTTACCAGGATTTCTGAAATTCTGGCGACCCTGTATGAGGTCGCGACCCCTAGTTTGGGAACCGCTGCAATAGAGCCTAGCTATGGATTCAGCTACTAGCATAAGAACAAGCATAGCTATGGATTCAGTCATCTCCGAAACCCAGAACAAAAATCAATTAAATTCTGGGAGGAAACTAATGCGACTTGCAAAGTCTTCACCACAAGGGAACCTATCTGCAAGTTTCAAGCAGGGCCAAATGTCCCCTCCCCTTCCGAAATTCTAAAGATGCGAGTACCTGCGAAATCATGATTTATCCAAATGATCAGTGTCGAAAAATCAGCGTACCGGAACAAAGTTCATTGTTAGTCTTGCATCCCACAAATCAAATTTTATTTGCCACATGCGCCGAATACAACAGGTTTAGACCTTACAGTGAAATGCTTACTTACAAGCCCTTAACCATCAATGCAGTTTTAAGAAAAAAAGTTAAGTAAAAAATTTATAAGTAAAAAATATAAAATAAAAAATAATTAAAGAGCAGCAGTAAAATCAAATAATAGTAGGGAGGCTATATACAGGGGGTACCGGTACAGAGTCAATGTGCGGGGGCACCAGTTAGTCGAGGTAATTGAGGTAATATGTACATATGGGTAGAGTTAAAGTGACTATGCATAGATAATAAACAGAGTAGCAGCTGTGTAAAAGAGGGGGTAGGGTGGGGGGGACAATGCAAATGGTCCAGGTAGCCATGATTAGCTGTTCAGGAGTCTTATGGCTTGGGGGTAGAAGCTGTTAAGAAGCCTTTTGGACCTAGACTTGGCGCTCCGGTACCGCTTGCCGTGCGGTAGTAGAGAGAACAGTCTATGACTAGGGTGGCTGGAGTCTTTGACAATTTTTAGGGCCTTCCTCTGACACCGCCTGGTATAGAGGTCCTGGATGGCAAGAAGCTTGGCCCCAGTGATGTACAGTCGTGGTCAAAAGTTTTGAGAATGACACATGTATTGGTCTTCACAAAGTTTGCTGCTTCAGTGTTTTTAGATATTTTTGTCAGATGTTACTATGGTATACTGAAGTATAATTACAAGCATTCCATAAGTGTCAAAGGCTTTTATTGACAATTACATTAAGTTTATGCAAAGAGTCAATATTTGCAGTGTTGACCCTTCTTTTTCAAGACCTCTGCATTCTGCCCTGGCATGCTGTCAATTAACTTCTGGGCCACATCCTGGCTGATGGCAGCCCATTCTTGCATAATCAATGCTTGGAGTTTGTCAGAATTTGTGGGTTTGTGTTTGTCCACCCACCTCTTGAGGACTGACCATAAATTCTCAATGGGATTAAGGTCTGGGGAGTTTCCTGGCCATGGACCCAAAATGTTGATGTTTTGTTCCCCGAGCCACTTAGTTATCACTTTTGCCTTATGGCAAGGTGCTCCATCATGCTGGAAAAGGCATTGTTCGTCACCAAACTGTTCCTGGATGGTTGGGAGAAGTTGCTCTCGGAGGATGTGTTGGTACCATTCTTTATTCATGGCTGTGTTCTTAGGCAAAATTGTGAGTGAGCCCACTCCCTTGGCTAACAAGCAACCCCACACATGAATGGTCTCAGGATGCTTTACTGTTGGCATGACACAGGACTGATGGTAGCGCTCACCTTGTCTTCTCCGTACAAGCTTTTTTCCGGATGCCCCAAACAATCGGAAAGGGGATTCATCAGAGAAAATGACTTTACCCCAGTCCTCAGCAGTCCAATCCCTGTACCTTTTGCAGAATATCAGTCTGTCCCTGATGTTTTTCCTGGAGAGAAGTGGTTTCCTCGCTGCCCTTCTTGACACCAGGCCATCCTCCAAAAGTCTTTGCCTCACTGTGGTCTTTTACCAAATAGTCACCTGGAATACATTTCCATTTCTACCTCATGCAGCTGGTTGAGAGAATGCCAAGAGTGTGCAAAGCTGTCATCAAGGCAAAGGGTGGCTATTTGAAGAATCTCAAATATAAAATGCATTTTCAGTTGTTTAAAATTTTTTTGGTTACTACATGATTCCATATGTGTTATTTCATAGTTTTGATGTAGTTACAATGTAGAAAATAGTAAAAAATAATGAAAAACCGTTGAATGAGTAGGTGTTCTAATACTTTTGACCGGTAGTGTAGTGCCTTGCGGTCGGAGGCCAAGCAGTTGCCATACCAGGCAGTGATGCAACCAGTCAGGATGCTCTCGATGGTGCAGCTGTAGAACTTTTTGAGGATCTGAGGACCCATGTCAAATCTTTTCAGTCTACTGAGGGGGAATAGGCTTTGTCATGCCCTCTTCACGACTGTCTTGGTGTGTTTGGACCATGATAGTTTGTTGGTGATGTGGACACCAAGGAACTTGAAGCGCTCAACCTGTTCCACTACAGCCCCGTCGATGAGAATGGGGGCGTGCTCGGTCCTCTTGTTTTTCCTGTAGTCCACAATCATCTCATTTTACATTTACATTTTAGTCATTTAGCAGACACTCTTACCCAGAGCGACTTACAGTTAGTGAGTGCACACATCTTTCATATCTCCTTTGACTTGATCACGTTGAAGGAGAGGTTGTTATCCTGGCACCATACGGACAGTCTGTTGACAGACGCTATTACCATTTATACTACGTGCATCTGTCCACGAGAGACTATGGATTCAGTAATACTATTATAAGAACACAGATCATATGTTAGCCTGTCTAGCCTTATCCGCCTATATCAGGGATGGGAGCCACAACATTTTTTATCCACATCCATATCCACACAAGTGCAGTCAGAGCAGGCCCTAGTCATTTTAGCGGCACCCCTCTTGACAGCGGAGAGAACAAATGTATGTTTTAGAGTCAATTTCCTGCAATTCTACACATTTTGCCATAGGGTGGAGAGAAATGTTTGCAGTTTTTAATGATATCTGAGTGATAATTGAGCATCTGTCAATGACTGACATAACAAGTGAAAAACTGCTGAAGCAATGACACATTTTGAAATTGATCCGCGGGCCTACAAAAGGGGGGCAGCGGGCGACAGTTGCCCATCACTGGCCAATATCTATACTGAGCATGATTAAGCTCATCAGTGTTAAAGACTGTGAGTTAGTTTAGTACGCACTATGAAGAGGTTCTTGGTGGGTCCGTCGTGTTGAGACACGTTCCTGATCATCTTCATGATCAGAACATCCTTTAGCTTCAGACCCCTCTTCATCAGCATCTTCAGACCATTACCTAGGGACAGGAAAACAGGATCAGAAGTGTGTGTGTGTGTGTGTGTGTGTCTGTGCGTACCCATGTGTTGTACCTTCACAGATGACCTGTGCATTCCTCTTGTTGGCAGCCAGGTTGATGCAGAAGGAGATGAGCTCAGGGTCCATGGGGCTCTCACCACAATCAAACAGCATCTTCATCAACTGTCAATCAATCAAATAATACATAAATCAATTCAACAATACCAATGCATCATCAATCATTATAGCTGGCCAGAAGTCAGTCAGTGTGTTATGGGTGTGTCTGTTCCCAAGCCTTTCTCTCTACTATTTGAGGATGGATGCATGCTTGGTGACATCATTGGCTGAATGTATGAATGACATCATCACCATGTTGATGACATTGGTCTACATATTGTCCATACAGTCATTTAGTTGGTTGCCATGGTGACGCGCTGGGTTAACCGCAGAGTACGGAAACAGGAAGGCCTTCTCTGAAGTGAGCAGAAAAGTAGAGGGTATAGGTACAGTCATTACTGTCTAATCAGGTCTGTGCCAATACCCTGCAGGGGACTACTGAGAGGGCTTGCAAACAGACAGAGGAGAGAGAGGTGGAGAGAGGGAGATGGAAAGAGGGGACATTCCATGCCTGCTTGCAATTTGTCCATTCCTTCACAATCCAAAGGCCTCTGACTCATATAGAGCATCCTACAGTCTCCTCCAACTACATCAAAAGAAAGTAAGCTCTGGGTCCTTAGTGATGATGATGATTGGTGTGTGTGTATTTGTACATGTGTGGAGGGGGGAGGTGGGGGGGAGACGTGATGAGGGTTGCTGAAGAGGGGGCTAGGCCACCAGTAAACGCCCTGGAAGTCAACTACAGAGAGAGGACGACGGTCCAAAAAGGAGTCCTCCCCCAGCCCTTGCCATCTGCTCCCCCTCTATCCCTGCCCAGTCTCCCAGCTTTCCTGTTCTGATTTAACATTAAACAGGAAAGGCTTTAAGCAGTGGCACTGAAGGCCCGCTCCCTGTGAGGAGTCAGTAGTGTGCAATCATACAAACACACACACACACACACACACACACACACACACACACACACACAGGCCTCGCGTCGGGTATCACATACCAGGGGCCCCGGACCCAAAATCAGCCCTGTCTAGACTCTGTGGCACCTGCCTCTGCTTATTTACCACAGCATAGCCAGAGGAGACCTAGCACCACACTACACAGCACAGCAGACCCTCCCCATCTAACCCCTCACTCCCCTCCACCCCTAACCCTGTACACCCCTTCACCCCTAACACTAAAGCCCCTTCCTCTCCCTCATAACCCCATGTCGAGCCTCTCCCTCCCAGCCCAGAGCTGACCCCACCAGGAGTGGAGGAGAGGAGAAGGGGAAAGGGTTGGGTCAGGTCTTGCCCCAGGCCCAGTGGGGAGAGGTAGAGAGGAAAAGGCTGAGCTGGCCAAAGGGCAGGGACAGAGCAGAGGTAGCCTGATGAGGAAACCTGCCCAGCGGGAAATAGGGAGGATGGAGAGGAGGGGGGTTCAAGGTAGAACTGGGCGATATGGCCAAAATCTTATATCACAATATTTTCCACATTTGACGGTATGACAGTATTTGAAGGTATTTTATGTTTTTTAATAATAAAAGTTATAAATATGCTTTGAGTAGTGCATGACCCTAGGGTGGCAACACATACACTATAAGTGATTTAAATGGGTCTTTCTCCATTCTGATTGTTGTATACTGTTCAATCCAACTTCAAACAAAAATAATTATCAGTATTTTCATACATTTCTGTATTTCCTGCACTTTTGTTATCATTTCCACATTGTGACCTGCAGGGATGCATGATATGGGCAAAAAAATCTAGGCCTAGTAGTGAACTGTTGGAATCATGGAAATATAATGATTATTCAAATTCTATAGATGTAATTTATTGGGCAGCACCTTGAACACATTGATGTTTGACATGACAACAAATTAATAAGCCAGGAAGGAATTATTGGGTAGGAACCAAAAGTGTTGGTCAGTGTTTCTAGGTGACCCTTAATTAGAAGCTACATGGCATGTTTTCTTACCTCATGTAGCTAGCTAACATCAAAGACAGTACAGTATGAAGATAGGCAGAAACTGCTTCTCCAATAGAAATCCCTGATCACACTCGTAGGCGATGTCATGGTGATGTTGGCTAGCTAAGCTCATGCACAAAATTAGGTAATCGGGTCTAACAGTCGTCTCGCGCCAAACTGCGGATGTACAGGCCGTCAAATCAAAGGCATTCCTTAGATATAAAGTTGTTTTTGACAAAAATGAAAACGTGTCAGTTTGTCACCTTCACGAGGTTAGAGTAATAACATGTTCAACTACTTAAGACTTGGCTCGAATCTAGGTTGTGCCTTTAGATTTTGTAAAAATTAACAACTAAGGAATAATGTTTCACTTCCCTCATTGAATTCTCAAACCCCAAACCCCGGCCTGGTCTACTTGGTCTGTTTCGCAAGCGTTCCCGGAAGTCTCGCAATGTTGTGCCTCTGGGTTTAGAAACTCTGTGCTAACACATTCATGCTTCGCCTATTCCTCTCTGATTTAGAAGATACCGTTGCACAAACAACATGCTTATCTAGGCCTACACAAGCACTGGTACCAGGCTGATTAGATAGCTATGTTTGCTATGACTCTTAGTACATTTAGCAAGCTAGCTAGCCAGCTAACTAGCAATTAGCATTTGTGACTAACAACATTTATTTTAGTCAAAACTTTGCTAAGAAAAGACAAACTAGCAGACAGTAGTTTGCAGACAGTAAAATAAACTAACTAATAGTGTAATTATAGAACGCTTGTGGAAAGCAGCATGTCACCAACATCTTGCTCCATCTACAATTGAAGTCGGAAGTTTACATGTACTTAGGTTGGAGTCATTAAAACTTGTTTTCAACAACTCCACAGATTTCTTGTTAACAAACTATAGTTTTGGCAAGTCTGTTAGGACATCTACATTGTACATGACACAAGTAATTTTTCCAACAATTGTTTACAGACAGATTATTTCACTTATAATTCACTGTATCACAATTCCAGTGGGTCAGAAGTTTACATACACTAATTTGACTGTGCCTTTAAACAGCTTGGAAAATTCCAGAAAATGATGTCATGGCTGTAGAAGCTTCCGATAGGCTAATTGACATAATTTGAGTCAATTGGAGGTGTACCTGTGGATGTATTTCAAGGCCTACCTTCAAACTCAGTGCTTCTTTGCTTGACATCATGGGAAAATCAAAAGAAATCAGCCAAGACCTCAGAACAAATATTGCATACAATACAATATACAGACGTCATACCGCTCAGGAAGGAGACGCATTCTGTCTCCTAGAGATTAATGTACTTTGGTGCGAAAAGTGCAAATAAATCCCAGAACAACAGCAAAGGACCTTGTGAAGATGCTGGAGGAAACAGGTACAAAATTATCTATATCCACAGTAAAACGAGTCCTATATCGATATAACCTGAAAGGCCGCTCAGCAAGGAAGAAGCCACTGCTCCAAAACGGCCATAAAAAAGGCAGACTACGGTTTGCAACTGCACATGGGGACAAAGATCGTACTTTTTGGAGAAATGTCCTCTGGTCTGATTAAACAAAAATAGAACTGTTTGGCCATAATGACCATCGTTATGTTTGGAGGAAAAACGGGGACGCTTGCAAGCCGAAGAACACCATCCCAACCGTGAAGCACGGAGGTGGCAGCATCATGCTGTGGGTTGCTTTGCAGCAGGAAGGACTGGTGCACTTCACAAAATAGATGGCATCATGAGGAAGGAAAAATATGTGGATATATTGAAGCAACATCTCAAGACATCAGTCAGGAAGTTAAAGCTTGGTCGCAAATGGGTCTTCCAAATGGACAATGATCCCAAGCATACTTCCAAAATTGTGGCAAAATGGCTTAAGGACAACAAAGTCAAGGTATTGGAGTGACCATCACAAAGCCCTGACTTCAATCCTATAGAAAATGTGTGGGCAGAACTGAAAAAGTGTGTGCGAGCAAGGAGGCCTACAAACCTGACTCAGTTAAACCAGCTCTGTCAGGAGGAATGGGCCAAAATTCACCCAACCTATTGTGGGAAGCTTGTGGAAGGCTGCCCGGAACGTTTGACCCAAGTTAAACAATTTAAAGGCAATGCTACCAAATACTAATTGAGTGTATGTAAACTTCCGACTTCAACTGTATCTGACCATGCAGACTGCAGAGCGAACGGCAAGAAAGTGCTCGTGACTGTGGTCAAGCAACTGCTCTCTCCTTGAGTGACAGGGGGCAGGAAAGTGTGGGAAGTGGCATGCAGCAGGAGGAGAGAGAAAGACAACTCAAGTAGAAAACGGAGTAAACAAAAAAATGTTGCGTATCATATTTAACAAACCAAACATTGATATACCATTATAGAAGGTAAAGTAAAAACCCAAACCGGTCCGTACATCAATACCCGTATTTAGTAAAATACGGTATACTGCCCAGTCCTAGCTAAAGGACCATCCCTAGAGACAGAGAGAGAGCGAGAGAGAGGGCCTGGGGTCAAAGGCCACTTTCCGGTCATGCTGCTACCCAACATCCTCTCTGACACGCCGACCCCGCGGGGCAGATCTACTGGTGACATGACCCACTACACAAACAACCCTGTTTATGAGCATCTGGCCCCCAGTTACACCCAATCTCACAAGACAAACAGAATAAGCATTTAACTAATCTACCAATGATGAAAGACAGAGGCAATCAGACTTAACTCAATCAATATGACATCTCAGTTTCATTCCGACATCACTAACATCATGTACACTTAAAATCTAGATATTCCCTATTAGTGCATTCTACGTACACCAAATAGGCCTAGACCATAGAGAAGATGGAGAGAAGGGCCTTTTTTCACTGAGGGCTGGTTAGATGAATGACGCAAGGTTTTCTCCAGCGCTCCAATAAGTGGAAAGGATGAAAAAAAACATAGTTAAAAAACACGGAGCTGTCATCAGTGAGAGTGAAGGCTGAGCAGCCGTCCTTTGGCGATTTGGGTGCAGATGTAGCATGCCCCCCTCTCTCTCCATTCCTCTCTTTCTCTCTCCATTCCTACCACTCTCTATTCATTCCGCTCTCTCCATTTCTCCCACCCTCTCCATCCCTTTCTATCCCTCCCTCTTTCCATCCATCGTTCCCTCTCTACATCCCTTTCCCTCCCTCTCCCTCTTTCTCATGCATAATTCCAAGACTGTTAGCCTCGATGCTAATGCTGTCTGGGCTGCGGCCTCAGCCCTTGAGTGTACATTACCCAGTCTTACCTGTGGTATGCAGTCTGTGTAGGCAAACATGGACTTGAATCTGTCGTCCACACTGATGTGGTACAGAATGCACATACACAGCTGTCTCTGGCTCTCGTCAGCTGAAACATACACAGAGAGAAGAGAAGCACAGAGAGGGGTAAATGGATGAATGAATGAAGAGCTGTACTTAATTTCTGCTTCATGGAGATTCAAATGTCCAAAAGTCTTGGACAAGGCTAGTGGACAACCCATACGTCCACTACAACACAGCTTAAATAACATACAGTTAACCAGCTCTCTAGGATGATATGGTTTAGTAATAAAGCTAGCCATTGAAAGACAATGAACACATTTTCTTTTTGCACGTTTATAAGAGGTTATTTTACAGCAGTCTAAAGAACGTGGCTCTGACTCTATGATTCAGTGTTAATCTGTCAGGCAGCTCTCTCAGAGTGTTTATGAGTTTGACCCAAACCACTGCAGGGTGACTGCAGGACGCTCCAGAGAGATAGTTCACCAACATCATGGGGTTATGAGTCTGAGGGCCTAGGACATTGTTTCATGTGAAGACTAGTTTCTAGAGAGAGAGTGACTGCAGTGACCGACCACACTGGGTCAGAACTAGGGTGATGAAGGACCACAGATCTGACAGACCAGACTGACCCAGTATAGTTCTAACTGGTCCTAACCTAACCCGTGGTCAGTGACCATGCAGGGCAGGCAGCCTTATCACATAGCAGCCTACTGGAACCAGATGTGCTTACCGAACCCCTGGAAACAAGAGAAAAGAGACGGCTTGGAGGTTTAATTGGGAAAACAGGAGGAAGCATCAATTTTACTGCCTTTAATAAGTTAAAGCTACACTGCTCAGGCCCTTGCAGTGCTGTGATTGGCCCACACGTGCTTCTCATTAGTGGAGCCCTCAACCTATACCTTAACACACACGCTCACACTTGTTGCCTCACATGAGCTCACACACACACACTCTCTCATCTGACCTGGAAAACTCCCTCACTACACCGGTAGAAACATGGAGGATCCTTTATAGGGAAGGAGAGAAACCCCATTAAATGTACTAAACACCACTAGAGACCCACTGAAAAAAAAGAAGAGCGGGGAGCCGTTAAGAATTAACTTGAGTGTTCAGGGGCAGTTAGTGAGGGAGCTAAACTCCAATTACACTCTGCTCTGAATTAAAACCACCCAACCTTCATAAAATCACACCGCCATGCATTAGTGGCGCCTGGGGCAGTTCTGTGGACAGTATACTATTCTGTTGTTTGTGCAATTTACTGAGTAAATAAGAGTACTGGTTCAGTCTTCAAAAAGAAAACCCATAATGCACATCAAATGGTGAAAATGCTTCTAAGAAAAAGTCCCGGCAAAAAGTCCCAGTGAAATTGTCCAAATGGAATGATTCTGGAGTAAATTTGGAGTAAAACGTGGTATTTCGGCAGCACCCATGGATAGTAGTCGTCAACAACACAAGGCCAATGGTCAGGTGAAGGGTTGAAAGGGTTGTGATGTATATCCTCATTCAGGTGGTGGGATCACGAGGAAGGCGAAGATGAGGTGTAGCTCACCCTTCTCCCTTTCATCTTATCAGCCCGGGTTGCGACCCCTATTGGGGGCTGATGGCATAGGGATTGTAGCTGTCCCCTCACACCCTCAGAACGGACCGGACCGGAGCAGAGCAGAGAGGAGCGTCTCTCTCTGGAGATAAGAGGGAAATCTCTGGACAGTACTTCCACACAGAAAACAGGACAGAGCCAATAGGATGATTAACAGGACTTCAATTAATCGCAGTTTGAAAACCACACTGACACACATACTGAACACCCACACAAATACTAGGGATGTGACAAATGAAAAAAAAATCTTAACGTTTAAACTGCCATTTTTGGGGCGGTTTTCCGTTAAGAGAAAAATGCATTAAATTCCACGTGAACTCACTATGCAGCTGCACTGCTCCCAGCAACGGTTTGGGTCTCATGTTGCGTCCCTTTCAGATGGTTAAGCATTGCACCTACACTACCATTACTGTACCTCAATTCCACCTCGCAAAGTTTGCTTTTCCTTCTCATTTCCTTCTCAATTTGTAAGTCGCTCTGGATAAGAGCGTCTGCTAAATGATGTAAATGTAACTTGTCAAAGTATTGCCATACAGGACCTGTTGCTGTCGCTTGCCTTTCTCTGCCATTTTCCAACTGTTAATGATTATGACGTAGTGGTGGAGAGTCGACTCCAAAATAGTTGATTCCTCGACTTCTTGCACGTGGACTCCCTTGCACGTCGAGTAAAGTTTTGATTCAGATTTTTGGAACGGAGGAGACTATTTAGGAGCTGTACTTCCGAGAACACGAACACTTGCATCTTTCATAGCGAGCTAGTGTGGGACGGAGAGAGGGGATGGGCACAGTATAGGCAGGTCGGCCACCAGGCAGACGGAGTCAGAACCGTGCACTAGGCCTATCTATCGGCAATCAAAAGCTGTATCTCGCAATGGAATGCTGCATCTTGCAATTTTTCGGCTTGCAATGTCTCGCAACTTCAGTAAAGCAGGGCCTATCATCAATGAATAGGCTAGGATATTCTACACGCAGCAGACCGAAGACTGAACACACACTCACAACATTAGCAAAGAGTAAGTGCAGGCGAGCCAGCGCAAGGGAGAGAGAGGGGGGGGTCAGGCAGAAAGAATGTCTTAATCTGTATCTTGCAATGTCTTGTATGCCTTTACTAAAATAGCCTAAAGTTCGCCTCCTCCTCACCGGTTTTCTTTAAATTACACAACTTTCCCCAGGCCTTTATAGCCTACCATCTAGTTAGGCTATAACACGGAAAATAATATGTTTTGTGATAACTGCACTTTGATTTACATTTTGTGGGAAGAAAATTAATTCAAAACATCATTTTTTGGTTAGGGGCTTTTCTTAATTTTAACGATCCCAAACAGTAGCCCAAAGTTTAAGAGCAATGGGAGAGAGTGAATCTTACAAGTGCACACACAGAAACACGCTCTAAATGAGATGTACACTCCCATATGTATGTATTTCGACTAGGGTTGCAAAGTTACCAGAACTTTCAGTAATTTTGGCAATCAACAGGTAATCTATGGTAACTTTGGTCATTTATACTTGAATAATTTTAAAAATATATTTATATACAGTATAGCAGGGATGTGCATCTTTCCCTTTCAAGTTGATTCGATACGTATGTAGAGACGTGCTCCAATACAGGAATGATACGGTTTAGTTTGAAACAATTCGGTGCGATTCGGTTTGATTAGAGAACGAATTGATGCGATTCGGTTCGATGCGATACACTAACATTTTCTGCATAAACACATTGATTTTTCATTCTAAATAAAAATCTGCTGTTGATGGCACTCATAAGCTGGAGCTCTCTGAGCTGGATCTGTCTGGGCTGACTTCTGTGCGTGTGTGTGTGTAAATGATGTATGTCTATGGCGTATGTACAGTGAGGGAAAAAAGTATTTGATCCCCTGCTGATTTTGTACGTTTGCCCACTGACAAAGAAATTATCGGTCTGTAATTTTAATGGTAGGTTTATTTGAACAGTGAGAGACAGAATAACAACAACAAAATCCAGAAAAACGCATGTCAAAAATGTATAAATTGATCTGCATTTTAATGAGGGAAATAAGTATTTGACCCCCTCTCAATCAGAAAGATGTCTGGCTCCCAGGTGTCTTTTATACAGGTAACGAGCTGAGAATAGGAGCACACTCTTAAAGGGAGTGCTCCTAATCTCAGCTTGTTACCTGTATAAAAGACACCTGTCCACAGAAGCAATCAATCAATCAGATTCCAAACTCGCCACCATGGCCAAGACCAAATAGCTCTCCAAGGATGTCAGGGACCTACACAAGGCTGGAATGGGCTACAAGACCATCGCCAAGCAGCTTGGTGAGAAGGTGACATTAGTTGGTGCGATTACTCGCAAATGGAAGAAACACAAAAGAACTGTCAATCTCCCTCGGCCCGGGGCTCCATGCAAGATCTCACCTCGTGGAGTTGCAATGATCATGAGAACGGAATCAGCCCAGAACTACACGGGAGGATCTTGTCAATGATCTCAAGGCAGCTGGGACCATAGTCACCAAGAAAACAATTGGTAACACACTACGCCGTGAAGGACTGAAATCCTGCAGCGCCCGCAAGGTCTCCCTGCTCAAGAAAGCACATATACAGGGCCGTCTGAAGTTTGCCAATGAACATCTGAATGATTCAGAGGAGAACTGGGTGAAAGTGTTGTGGTCAGATGAGACCAAAATGGAGCTCTTTGGCATCAACTCAACTCGCCGTGTTTGGAGGAGGAGGAATGCTACCTATGACCCCAAGAACACCATCCCCACCATCAAACATGGAGGTGGAAACATTATGCTTTGTGGGTGTTTTTCAGCTAAGGGGACAGGACAACTTCACTGCATCAAAGGGACGATGGACGGGGCCATGTACCGTCAAATCTTGGGTGAGAACCTCCTTCCCTCAGCCAGGGCATTGAAAATGGGTCGTGGATGGGTATTCCAGCATGACAATGACCCAAAACACACGGCCAAGGCAACAAAGGAGTGGCTCAAGAAGAAGCACATTAAGGTCCTGGAGTGGCCTAGCCAGTCTCCAGACCTTAATCCCATAGAAAATCTGTGGAGGGAGCTGAAGGTTCGAGTTGCCAAACGTCAGCCTCGAAACCTTAATGACTTGGAGAAGATCTGCAAAGAGGAGTGGGACAGAATCCCTCCTGAGATGTGTGCAAACTGGTGGCCAACTACAAGAAACGTCTGACCTCTGTGATTGCCAACAAGGGTTTTGCCACCAAGTACTAAGTCATGTTTTGCAAATACTTATTTCCCTCATTAAAATGCAAATCAATTAATAACATTTTTGACATACGTTTTTTCTGGATTTTTTTGTTGTTATTCTGTCTCTCACTGTTCAAATAAACCTACCATTAAAATTATAGACTTATCATGTCTTTGTCAGTGGGCAAACGTACAAAATCAGCAGGGGATCAAATACTTTTTTCCCTCACTGTACTAGGTTTGTGTGTATGTGTGTGTAAATGATGTACGTCTATGGTGTATTTACTACGTAGGCACCTGAGCTGAGCCATAAGGAAGACTAGGCATCTACCACCCCACTACCACTATCAGATTAGGGGGGCAATGTAGCTATGTTTTTTGTCCCTTTGGTTCTGAAATCACCATCACCCACTAATTAACTTGTCATTTTTGCAGATTGAGTATTTGAGCTAGTAATGATATAGTCAATGAATGAGCGTACAAAACATTAAGAACACCTTCCTAATATTGAGTTGCACCCCCCCCCCTTTTGCCCTCAGAACAGCCTCAATTCGTCAGGGCAGGTGTCGAAAGCGTTCCAAAGGGATGCTGGCCCATGTTGACTCCAATGCGTCCAACAGTTGTGTCAAGTTGGCTGTCCTTTGGGTGGTGGACCATTCTTGATACACACGGGAAATTGTTAAGCGTGAAAAACCTAGAAGCGTTGCAGTTCTTGACACAAATCTGTGCGCATAGCACCTACTACCATACCCCGTTCAAAGGCACTTCAATAATTTGTCTTGCCCACCCTCTGAATGGCACACATACACAATCCATGTCTCAATTGTCTTAAGGCTTAAAAATCCTTCTTTAACCTGTCTCCTCCCCTTCATCTACACTTATTGAAGTGGATTTAACAAGTGACATAAATAAGGAATCATAGCATTCACCTGGTCAGTCGATGTCATGGAAAGAGTTCTTAATGTTTTGTACACTCAGTGTATAGCACAAGTTTGGATTTCACCCCCATTTAAAAATCGAATGGTTATTAAGTTTTTACGGAGTGAGTTTCTTTTGTCCTACCGCTTCGCTTCGGACATGCAGTGCGCCTCGCAAAAGTGATTGCTGTCCTCGTTATAAAATTATGAATCAACTTTACCCTGTATATCTACAAATTACCATATACCCTGTTTAAAGCAAAACTATTCAAAACTATTGCTGTAGGTGAACATGAACGATCCAAATAAAATATATTGTAAGCCCCGTTCAGCAGGTACAGCCAGATGAGAGTTGTGTCTCCGGTAGCTCACTTTAAACCACCATTTTAAAACAGCGCATAGAGAACAATAACCTTGCAAATTACATAGGTTGTCACTCAACATGGACTAGCTTCTGGGGGAAGCTGGTTCCACCATTGGGGTGCAAGGACAGAGAAGAGCTTGGACTGGGCTGAGTTAGAGCTGCCCTCCCGTACGGGTGGGAGGGCCAAGAGACCAGAGGTGGTAGAACGGAGCGCTTGGGTTGGAGTGTAACATACCCTTTGCAACCCTAATTTAGACAGTGATACAGAAAAAGTGTCATTCTGGAGTCACTTTTATTGTAAGTGAGAATAGAAAATGTTTGTGAACATTTCTACATGAATGTGGATGCTACCATGATTCTGCATAATCACCCATGTATCGTGAATGATGATCAGTGAGAAAGTTACCAATGCTAATCTCCCTCATTATTGGTAACAATGAGAGGTTAGCATGCTTTGTTGTAGACTCTAACTTTCTCATCATTAGTCATGTGGTGCCAGGACAACAACCTCTCCCTCAACGTGAGCAAGACAAAGGAGCTGATCGTGGACTACAGGAAAAGGAGGGCCGAACACGCCCCCAATAACATCGACGGGGCTGTAGTGGAGTGGAACGAGAGTTTCAAGTTCCTTGGTGTTCACATCACCAACAAACTATCATGGTCCAAACACACCAAGACAGTCGTGAAGAGGGCACAACAACACCTTTTCCCCCTCAGGAGACTGAAAAGATTTGGCATGGGTCCCCGGATCCTCAAAAAGTTCTACAGCTGCACCATCGAGAACATCCTGACTGGTTGCATCACCGCCTGGTATGGCAACTGCTCGGCATCCGACCGTAAGGCGCTACAGAGGGTAGTGTGTACAGCCCAGTACATCACTGCGGCCAAGCTTCCTGTCATCCAGGACCTATATACTAGGCGGTAACAGAGGAAGGCCCAAAAAATTGTCAAAGACTCCAGTCACCCAAGTCATAGACTGTTCTCTCTGCTACCGCACGGCAAGCGGTACGGAGTGCCAAGTCTAGGTTCAAAAGGCTCCTTAACAGCGTCTACCCCCAAGCCATAAGACTGCTGAACAATTAATCAAATGGCCACCTGAACTATTTACATTGACAATCCCCCCCCGCCCCTTTTGTTTTTACACTGCTGCTACTCGCTGTTTATTATCTATGCATAGTCACTTCACCCCTACCTACATGTACAAATTACCTCGACTAACCTATACCCCCACACATTGACTCGGTACCGGTAACCCCTGTATATAGTCTCGTTATTGTTATTTTATTGTGTTTTATTTATTATTTATTTTATTTAGTAAATATTTTCTTAACTCTATTTATTGAACTGCATTGTTGGTTAAGGGCTTGTAAGTAAGCATTTAACGTGTTGTATTCGGCGCATGTGACAAATAACATTTGATTCGATTTGATTAATTTATGATTTTTTTTAAACACTTCATTATCAGGATTGGTTTAGAAGTGTTCTTATATACTCACTTAGAAATACATTTTCTCCAATCATCATTCACCATTCAGTTCCTATTGGGCAAAACATAGCCCAAACACAACCAAAACAAACTGCAAATGCATCCAACATGTTTATAGCGTCACAAGCTTGATTTAGTCATTGCGTGCTAGAATATGTGACCAAATACTAAACTTTTCACTACTTTGCTACACTATAAGTGAAATTTGTCCAAATACTTATGACATTTTCAAATGGGAGGTACAAGATCTAGGCTATAAAGTGCTTTAATTTCTAAACGGTAAAATCAGATATGTATGAAAATACCATCAAATATAAGGCAACATTCTGTACTGTCACCTCATATGAAACATTTGATGTCAAATAAAAAATGCTGGAGTAGAGCCAAATCAAAAAAAATAAATGCATCACTGTCCAAATATAGTTGAAGTCGGAAGTTTACATACACCTTAGCCAAATACATTTAAACTCAGTTTTTCACAATTCCTGACATTTAATCCTAGTAAAAATTCCCTGTTTTAGGTCAGTTAGGATCACCACTTTATTTTAAGAATGTGAAATGTCAGAATAATAGTAGAGAGAATGATTTATTTCAGCATTTATTTCTTTCATCACATTCCCAGTGAGTCAGAAGTTTACATACACTCAATTAGTATTTGGTAGCATTGCCTTTAAATTGTTTAACTTGGGTCAAACGTTTCGGGTAGCCTTCCACAAGCTTCCGACAATAAGTTGGGTGAATATTGGCCCATTCCTCCTGACAGAGCTGGTGTAACTGAGTCAGGTTTGTAGGCCTCCTTGCTCACACATGCTTTTTCAGTTCTGCCCACACAGGATATAGGATTGAGGTCAGGGCTTTGTGATGGCCACTCCAATACCTTGACTTTGTTGTCCTTAAGCCATTTTGCCACAACTTTGGAAGTATGCTTGGGGTCATTGTCCATTTGGAAGACCCATTAGCGACCAAGCTTTAACTTCCTGGCTGATGTCTTGAGATGTTGCTTCAATATATCCACATAATTTTCCTTCCTCATGATGCCATCTATTTTGTGAAGTGCACCAGTCCCTCCTGTAGCAAAGCACCCCCACAGCATGATGCTGCCACCCCCGTGCTTCACGGTTGGGATGGTGTTCTTCGGCTTGAAAGCTACCCCTTTTTCCTCCAAACATAACGATGGTCATTATGGCCAAAAAGTTATATTTTTGTTTCATCAGACCAGAGGACATTTCTCCAAAAAGTACGATCTTTGTCCCCATGTGCAGTTGCAAACCTTAGTCTGGCTTTTTTATGGCGGTTTTGGAGCAGTGGCTTCTTCCTTGCTGAGCTGCCTTTCAGGTTATGTCGATATAGGACTTGTTTTACTGTGGATATAGATACTTTTGTACCTGTTTCCTCCAGCATCTTCACAAGGTCCTTTGCTGTTGTTTTGGGATTGATTTGCACTTTTCGCACCAAAGTACGTTCATCTCTAGGAGACAGAACGCGTCTCATTCCTGAGCAGTATGACGTCTGCGTGGTCCCATGGTGTTTATACTTGCGTACTATTGTCTGTACAGATGAACGTGGTACCTTCAGGCGTTTGGAAATTGCTCCCAAGGATGAACCCAACTTGTGGAGGCCTATAATATTTTTTTCTGAGGACTTGGCTGATTTCTTATGATTTTCCCATGATGTCAAGCAAAGAGGCACTGAGTTTGAAGGTAGGCCTTGAAATACATCCACAGGTACACCTCCAATTGACTCAAATTATGTCAATTAGCCTATCAGAAGCTTCTAAAGCCATGACATCATTTTCTGGAATTTTCCAAGCTGTTTAAAGGCACAGTCAACTTAGTGTATGTAAACTTCTGACCCACTGGAATTGTGATACAGTGAATTATAAGTGAAATAATCTGTCTGTAAACAATTGTTGGAAAAATTACTTGTGTCATGCACAAAGTAGATGTCCGAACGAACTTGCCAAAACTATAGTTTGTTAACAAGAAATTTGTGGAGTGGTTGAAAAACAAGTTTTAATGACTTCAACCTAAGTGTATGTAAACTTCCGACTTCAACTGTACATATGTAGGGGAGTGTATTCGGCTATGTTTAGCCTAAGCGTGGACAGGCATGTGCCTGCATATCATGTGTGTGAGTATGCGTGTGCGCTCATGTGCGTGCACAAGTGTGTGTCTCATTCATAAAATGAAAATAAAAACCCTCACAAATCTCTGTAGACCCCTCAGCCTTTCCGGCCGGCTCCTGCAAAAACAACATTTATGCTGCGGCCCAGCGTATTATTCTAACAAATATATTATATTAATTATGCACATTACCCAACCCTCCCTGGAGAGGCTTTAAAAGGCCCATCACAGATGCTCCCAGCCATGCCACATTACCCCCTGGATGAGCTAACACACCAGCCACACACATTATCTAGTTTCAGGAAGTCATTTCTCTAATGGCCACCAGAACCAGAAACAGAGCCAGCCTTGCTGTGCCCACAGCGCTATAACAGCCTACACACGAGTGCACACATACATGTACACACACACACACAGTTGTGTCAGTGAGTAGTGTACCTAGCAGTGAAGATAGTTTGGGGATGAGTCCAGCCTGGACCATCTGGCTGCGGAGGCCTGTGTCGAAGGAGAGGTTGAGGAGCAGGCGCAGTGTAGTGTTCAATAGGTCTTCATGCTTACAGGGCAGCAGCCTGGCCAGTTTCTCCACAGCATACGTCTCTGCCTGAACACCAGGGAACAGAGGAGAGGAGACACTGAGGGAGACATTGTCACATTGGCGCATTTTATGAAGCGTGAGGTAAATTCCCATCTGACCGGACGAGGACCCTTACTGTGAGCTGCCCAGGAGGAGACACATCATCTGTAAACAATTGAGGGACGGCAACGGATTTCAGTAAGTCAATTGAAATTAATTTGTATTAAAATATAAAATATATAGATATATAAAACCAATGAAGATGTAGAAGGAGGGTACCACTAGCCTACAAAATAACACAATGTGTTTTTGAATACGGGGTGTTATTTACATGTATGGGAAGCGGCAAGACTACAGAGCCTATAGAGACCATAGCATTTATGACTATCTAAACTATTGATACTATGGATGCTGAGGGACTGTAGATGCTGAGGGACTATAGATGCTGTAGGGACCATAGATGCTATAACTATAGGGACTATGGATGCTCAGGGACTACAGATGCTCAGGGACCATGGATACTGTAGAGACTATGTCGACTGTGGAGACTATAGAGGAACCGTTGAAGATACATATGACGTCGAAGAAGGCTAGAGCTAGTCTTAGAGAGAAGACTAGAGTGAGGGCAAGTAACGGTACCATGGCCCGCTGACAGCTGTCTGTAGGCATTTATAAGAGGAATTTCTACATGGTCTGCAGCCACTGGTAGAGAATAGCATAAGGTGCACTCTGTGCTATTTTATATGTATAGTGAAGATACATATGGTGCATAGCAAGTAACAACAAGAGAATCGTTGACGATGCACATGGGGTAATGAGGGAGATTCCCGAGTGAGTTTGGGAATAGTCCTAAGTGAATGTGGATGTGAAAGTTGTGTGATTGTGAGATATGACATATTAAGGTGATTGAAATTTGGATAACAAGAGCAGATTGATTGAAATTTGGACATTAAGCTGATTGGATAATAAGATTGATTGAAATTTAGAAATTATTACTATTAAGATTGAAATTTGGTTGATTGAAATTTGGAGAATAAATGGATTGAAATTATTACTATTTAGATTGGAATTTGGATAATAAGATTGATTGAGAAATGTAGATATAAATTACTGAGTGAATGCGAGCTGTCAGGGGACTAGCTCCGGTATGAAAGAGGATTACTGAGTGTGTGAAAGAATGGATACCCCAGCCAGTTCTGTGAGCTGAGTTTTTAGAACTATAACGTTATCTACAGGTTCTGTCCACCACTGCCCATTGATCTACAGGTAGTGAGCACTGACAGGAGAAGCCATTGAAAGATATGTGTACCTCTCGGGCTGCTGCGCTGTGATTGTTGCTGCAGTGTGGAGGTGAGATTTGAAAGATGAGAGTACTATTTCCAAATATGCTGTTAAATAGAACACGAGGGAATATTTAAACCCCTGTATGAATAGAACACTTGTGTAGAGGAGGAATTTGTGATGTGACACAAATGTATAATGGTTACTAGAGATAAAGTAACATAATATTGAGTATAATAGGTTACTAGAGATATGATGAAGTAACAATAGAAATAATAACAATAATATACTTGCACACCCACACATAGACGTACGTAAGTGGTGTAAAAAGGTATTCTGAGAAATGTTCAGAGTGGTCCCTTTATGGATAATTTGAGGTATGATAAGGTTAAAACATTGTACGGAACTTGACTTACCCCTAACCAATAGAACTATAAACGCGTAGAAGATTTCCTCCACCCTGGTAATGCATTTTGAAATAAACCCCATACCCTGTTAAATAGAACTAATGAATGTTGAACATGATTTTCTATTAACTAAACTTAAAAGGCTACAATTTATTGTACTCCCGATGGAGTTTTCAATGATATCCCAAATGATGACGTTCTAAACCAATTCGTGAGTAGGCAAAATGGAAACTGCATCTGTTTCCCTGCTGTCTCAGGTGCCAGACTTATTATGGACGAAGCGTGACATCTACTGGGGACTGAGACAGTGCCAACCCAGTTAATACATATTGATCCCTTTAAAGCATTACATATGAATCTTTAAATAATAGACATTTAATAAATATTTAAGCAGTAAGTGAATATCCAACAGAAATTGGTAATAAAAATATAGAGTAACTTTTTGAAGGTATACTTTTGAAAAACAATGCCTTCCAATATGGAGAAAGTTATCATGTTTGTTTTGTTTTGTTTTAAACCTTGCAATAGGGGGAAAATAAGAATGTTGTTTGAGAGTGATCCATGTGTTAAGCAGTAGTGGTTGAGGTCTTCCTATATGGAAGGAAGTCCAGGTTGAGGGAAACAGATATGGAGACTAGTGAAAGTAACAAAGTGAATGGTAATTGGCTTTCAGATAGAAATCCAATAATGCAATATCTTAGTAATTTGAAGAAGTAAGACAGAGGAATTGAGCATTGCGACTTCAATTAGAGGCAGCTCACTCTTCAGTGCCTGGTCCACTGCTCTCGTGTTTAAGCCATCTGGTGTTTGGGTTAAGAGATAAGCTTCCGGTGGAACAATAGATAGCCGCCAGGACACACTGAACTCAAACAGGCTGTAAGAGAGACAGTGGGAAATTTGGGACAGAGGTGAATAATTGAATAAGACACGTTTTTGAAAATGTATTTCTCAATTCTATAGTTTGGGTAGCACCAGGGATTTAAGAGGGGCTCTGGGATTGTTTACTTTAGAAGGTGCCTAATTCAGCTTTAAGGGACACTGTATCATCTGGTGTCTGAAGTATAATTCTGTATATGCATGGGTTTACATTTACATTTTAGTCATTTAGCAGACGCTCTTATCCAGAGCGACTTACAGGAGCAATTAGGGTTAAGTGCCTTGCTCAAGGGCACATCGACAGATTTTTCACCTAGTCGGCTCGGGGATTAGTACCAGCGACCTTTCGGTTACTGGCACAACGCTCTTTACCACTAAGCTACCTGCCGGTTTATTAAGACTCCCTGCCCAAGATGCAGTACACTCGATTATGTTTATTTTCTTTCTTCCAGGACTGATGAATGTCCACTACCAAGTATTTTTTACATGTTTATCAATGATTCTGTATCTCTCCCTTTGAAAGGCTTCCTGAGGCAGGTGCCTTAGGAGAGCAGTCAAAAGTACCCGGATCCAGCTGATAAGGGGCCTCCCAAATTAAGCAAGACCATTTTGTTTGTGTTTACCCTACGATTTTTACCACACACACACCAGCACTCACACACAACCCACCTGTTAATTAATATTTGTTAGTGGTTAATACTCTGTTTGATTTAGAAGTGTGGGGTATTTTTCTTTCTGTTTTAGTGGGGTTTTCAAGCGTTAGAAAGGATGCCGTACACAAATGAAATGTTTTGAAGTTTCTATTGTCAGAGTTTTGGGTGCACACATGTAATTTCTCTTGATTAGAAGAAATGTACTGAAAAACCCAATGTAAACCTGATACACAGAATGTTTGAAATGTTTGAAATATCTTTAAATAATGTCTGAGGTACAGGAAAACAAACACTCACTTAATAGGGCTGACTGACCTCTGACCTCTGTTCGAACTTCCTGGTGAGGTCTGATCACCCTCACTAGGAAGACTGGAGACATTGGGTGACATTTAAATGGGCTACGTAAACACTAATAATTAGAAGACATTTATAATTTATCAATAGTCCTATGTGTGATTCGGACCAAGAGAAGGACAGAGAAAGAGTGCTGCCCCTGGAGGGACACCTGTCTTTAGTATATTTTACCATTACCTTATGGGATACAATCATTTGCTTATGGAGTTATCAAGAGTTGTATTTCTAATTTGATGTGTTATTTTAATTAGTTAATTTTTGAATTAACAGGCACTGTTGTTGTTGTTTTTGTGGAGGCAAGTCCCCTGGGGCCCTTTGGTAAATATGCAAATTGATTTTCTTCACATGCCTGCCTGTAAAAAGAAGAAAGATATGTTGGTAATAGTTGACAGTTACTACAAATGGATTAAAGTTTTCCCCACCTCTAGTTTTATATGAATTAGTATTGCTGTTGTTGTGTTGTTTGTTTGTTTTTGTCTTGCTTCAATAACAAATCTCACCAGATTGGGTCTGCTGGATGGTCGGGATTTCTCCCTAAGGATTAGCCCTCTAACTCCCTGACCCTGTAACTCTGCAGCCAAGATGATAGGGGAGTATAAGCCAATTTGGGGGGGGGGAAATAGGTTCAACTGTGTGTTGTTATTCTTTGACATTTGTTTTAGAAATCTGTATTAAGAACCAGGTAGTAGTAATAATTTGTCATACAGTAAATAATTTGTCTGGATTTCCTGAAACAGAAATGCTCTAAACTAAACTGTTGTTCTGGTCTGTCTCTCTCTGGAGGTTATGGCGAAGGTGACCACAGATGGTGTCTTGATGCATGGATGATAATTCGGCCGAGAACAGTGTGAACCTCACCCCCTCTAACTGGCTGAAGCAATGGCAAAAAATGGCATTCATTATGGCCCTGGTCCTTCACCACTTCTACCGTGAGACCTGAGTCCAAGCCAGCAACCTGTACACAGCATCCAGTCGAAACTATCAACTGCCTTTTCTCTCATGCCTTTTCTCTCAGGAGTGCGACATGAGTCCACGTGGAGTGAGCATGGAGAGAGATCCCATCCAAACTTGCTGGTGTACTGGTGGGAAAATGGACGAGACATAATAGACTGTAAAGGACAGTGGCGGCTCAGGTGAGACATTATCAAGGGCCATCCACTTTGAACATGTGCCATTAAAGGACGAATTGAAACACTATCTGAAGAAGAACATGAAGAAACGGCAGAAGATGAGTGCCGGGAGGGAGAGGGGTGGTCAACCGTGCCCGTAATTGATTTAGGCATAAAAAAATATTTGCGGTATCAAGTTGATTGTGGAGGTCTGCACACTGTGAAATTCATAGTAATTTAGACAGAGAATGCATTGAGATACCAATCTGTCATTACCACAAATGGGGGCCATGATGAGAAAAGTTAATGCTAGAAAAATGTAATGTATGTACATTTAAATGTACATTCTGCCAGTATCGGTGTGTGCTAAGCTGAGGGTCTTAAATTAAAGTGATAGAACCAACGTGAAGCACTAAGGACTGTCATTCTAAATTTGGGTTGGATAATTTATCAATAGTTATAATTATGATTTGGAAAGGCAAGGCTTCTAGAGACAGAGCTGTGTCCTAAAAATGTGAGGAGAGCCACTAGATTGTAGCTTGGGCTAACCTTGCCCCAATTTCATTCTTAGCAAGGTTGGTGTGAATCTTATAACATGCGTTCTCTCTCTCTTCCCTGTGAAATGTTATTAACATGCTGTAAGGCGATCTGTGCCTCTCTGGCTGATAAGATTTCAGCAGCTATCATGTTTTCTGCTCCTCCAGAGGATGGTGAAACTAATGAGCTGCCAACCCTGGATGAGGCTCATTTCCGCCTATACAGTGGGGAGAACAAGTATTAGATACACTGCCGATTTTGCAGGTTTTCCTACTTACAAAGCATGTAGAGGTCTGTAATTTTTATCATAGGTACACTTCAACTGTGAGAGACGGAATCTAAAACAAAAATCCAGAAAATCACATTGTATGATTTTTAAGTAATTAATTTGCATTTTATTGCATGACATAAGTATTTGATACATCAGAAAAGCAGAACTTAATATTTGGTACAGAAACCTTTGTTTGCAATTACAGAGATCATACATTTCCTGTAGGTCTTGACCAGGTTTGCACACACTGCAGCAGGGATTTTGGCCCACTCCTCCATACAGACCTCCAGATCCTTCAGGTTTCGGGGCTGTCGCTGGGCAATACGGACTTTCAGCTCCCTCCAAAGATTTTCTATTGGGTTCAGGTCTGGAGACTGGCTAGGCCACTCCAGGACCTTGAGATGCTTCTTACGGAGCCACTCCTTAGTTGCCCTGGCTGTGTGTTTCGGGTCGTTGTCATGCTGGAAGACCCAGCCACGACCCATCTTCAATGCTCTTACTGAGGGAAGGAGGTTGTTGGCCAAGATCTCGTGATACATGGCCCCATCCATCCTCCCCTCAATACAGTGCAGTCGTCCTGTCCCCTTTGCAGAAAAGCATCCACAAAGAATGATGTTTCCACCTCCATGCTTCACGGTTGAGATGGTGTTCTTGGGGTTGTACTCATCCTTCTTCTTTGTCCAAACATGGCGAGTGGAGTTTAGATCAAAAAGCTCTATTTTTGTCTCATCAGACCACATGACCTTCTCCCATTCCTCCTCTGGATCATCCAGATGGTCATTGGCAAACTTCAGACGGGCCTGGACATGCGCTGGCTTGAGCAGGGGGACCTTGCGTGCGCGGCAGGATTTTAATCCATGACGGCGTAGTGTGTTACTAATGGTTTTCTTTGAGACTGTGGTCCCAGCTCTCTTCAGGTCATTGACCAGGTCCTGCCGTGTAGTTCTGGGCTGATCCCTCACCTTCCTGATGATCATTGATGCCCCACGAGGTGAGATGTTGCATGGAGCCCCAGACCGAGGGTGATTGACCATCATCTTGAACTTCTTCCATTTTCTAATAATTGCGCCAACAGTTGTTGCCTTCTCACCAAGCTGCTTACCTATTGTCCTGTAGCCCATCCCAGCCTTGTGCAGGTCTACAATTTTATCCCTGATGTCCTTACACAGCTCTCTGGTCTTGGCCATTGTGGAGAGATTGGAGTCTGTTTGATTGAGTGTGTGGACAGGTGTCTTTTATACAGGTAACAAGTTCAAACAGGTGCAGTTAATACAGGTAATGAGTGGAGAACATGAGGGCTTCTTAAAGAAAAACTAACAGGTCTGTGAGAGACGGAATTCTTACTGGTTGGTAGGTGATCAAATACTTATGTCATGCAATAAAATGCAAATGAATTACTTAAACATTTTCTGGATTTTTGTTTTAGATTCCGTCTCTCACAGTTGAAGTGTCCCTATGATAAAAATTACAGACCTCTACATGCTTTGCCGTTCTGCTGCCAACAAGGCAGACTTCATCCCAGCCTATGCTACCCTCCAGTCCCTCGACTTCTTGGCGCTGACGGAAACATGGATTACCACTGAAAACACTGCTACTCCTGCTGCTCTCTCCTCGTCTGACCATGTGTTCTCGCATACCCCGAGAGCATCTGGTCAGCGGGGTGGTGGCACAGGAATCCTCATCTCTCCCAAGTGGACATTCTAAATTTTTCCCCTGACCCATCTGTCTGTCTCCTCATTTGAATTCCATGCTGTCACAGTCACTAGCCCATTTAAGCTTAATATCCTTGTCATCTATCGCCCTCCAGGTTCCCTTGGAGAGTTCATCAATGAGCTTGACGCCTTGATAAGTTCCTTTCCTGAGGATGGCTCACCCCTCACAGTTCTGGGGGATTTCAACCTCCCTACGTCTACATTTTACTCATTTCTCTCTGCCTCCTTCTTTCCACTCCTCTCCTCTTTTGAACTCACCCTCTCACCGTCCCCCCCTACTCACAAGGCAGGCAATACGCTTGACCTCATCTTTACTAGATGCTGTTCTTCTACTAATCTCACTGCAACTCCCCTCCAAGTCTCCGACCACTACTTTGTATCCTTTTCTCTCTCCCTCTCCTCCAACACTACTCACTCTGCCCCTACACAGATGGTAATGCGCCGTCGCAACCTTCGCTCTCTCTCTTCCGCTACTCTCTCCTCTTCCATCCTATCATCTCTTCCCTCTGCTCAATCCTTCTCCCTCCAATCTCCTGATTCTGCCTCCTCAACCCTCCTCTCCTCCCTTTCTGCATCCTTTGACTCTCTATGTCCCCTATCCTCCCGGCCGGCTCGGTCCTCCCCTCCAGCTCCGTGGCAAGATGACTCATTGCGAGCTCACAGAACAGAGCTCCGGGCAGCTGAGCGGAAATGGAAGAAAACTAGACTCCCTGCAGACCTGGCATCTTTTCACTTCCTCCTCTCTACATTTTCTTAATCTGTTTCTGCTGCTAAGGCCACTTTCTACCACTCTAAATTCCAAGCATCCGCCTCTAACCCTAGGAAGCTCTTTGCCACATTCTCCTCCCTGCTGAATCCCCCCCCCCCCCTCCTCCTCCTCCTCCCTCTCTGTGGATGACTTCGTCAACCATTTTGAAAAGAAGGTTGACGACATCCGTTCCTCGTTTGTTAAGTCAAATGACACTGCTGGTCCTGCTCACACTGCCCTACCCTATGCTTTGACTTCTTTCTCCCCTCTCTCTCCAGATAAAATCTTGCGACTTGTGACGGCAGGCCGCCCAACAACCTGCCCGCTTGACCCTATCCCCTCCTCTCTTCTCCAGACCATCTCCGGTGACCTTCTCCCTTACCTCACCTCGCTGATCAACTCATCCTTGACCGCTGGCTATGTCCCTTCCGTCTTCAAGAGAGCGAGAGTTGCACCCCTTCTCAAAAAACCAACACTCGATCCCTCTGATGTCAACAACTACAGACCAGTATCCCTTCTTTCTTTTCTCTCCAAAACTATTGAGCGTGCCGTCTTTAGCCAACTCTCTTGCTATCTCTCTCAGAATGACCTTCTTGATCCAAACCAGTCAGGTTTCAAGACTGGTCATTCAACTGAGACTGCTCTTCTCTGTGTCACAGAGGCTCTCCGCACTGCTAAAGCTAACTCTCTCTCCTCTGCTCTTGTCCTTCTAGACCTGTCTGCTGCCTTTGATACTGTGAACCATCAGATCCTCCTCTCCACCCTCTCCGAGCTGGGCATCTCCGGCGCGGCTCACTCTTGGATTGCGTCCTACCTGACCGGTCGCTCCTACCAAGTGGCGTGGCGAGAAGCTGTCTCCGCACCACGTGCTCTCACCACTGGTGTCCCCTAGGGCTCAGTTCTAGGCCCTCTCCTATTCTTGCTATACACCAAGTCACTTGGCTCTGTCATATCCTCACATGGCCTCTCCTATCATTGCTACGCTGACGACACACAACTAATCTTCTCCTTTCCCCCTTCTGATAACCAGGTGGCGAATCGCATTTCTGCATGTCTGGCAGACATATCAGTATGGATGACGGATCACCACCTCAAGCTGAACCTCGGCAAGACGGAGCTGCTCTTCCTCCCGGGGAAGGACTGCCCGTTCCATGATCTCGCCATCACGGTTGACAACTCCGTTGTGTCCTCCTCCCAGAGTGCGAAGAGCCTTGGCGTGACCCTGGACAACACCCTGTCGTTCTCCGCTAACATCAAGGCGGTGACCCGATCCTGTAGGTTCATGCTCTACAACATTCGGAGAGTACGACCCTGCCTTACACAAGAAGCGGCACAGGTCCTAATCCAGGCACTTGTCATCTCCCGTCTGGATTACTGCAACTCGCTGTTGGCTGGGCTCCCTTCCTGTGCCATTAAACCCCTACAACTCATCCAGAATGCCGCAGCCCGTCTGGTGTTCAACCTTCCCAAGTTCTCTCACGTCACCCCGCTCCTCCGCACACTCCACTGGCTTCCAGTTGAAGCTCGCATCTGCTACAAGACCATGGTGCTTGCCTACGGAGCTGTGAGGGGAACGGCACCTCCGTACCTTCAGGCTCTGATCAGTCCCTACACCCAAACGAGGGCACTGCGTTCATCCACCTCTGGCCTGCTGGCTCCCCTAACTCTGCGGAAGCATAGTTCCCGCTCAGCCCAGTCAAAACTGTTCGCTGCTCTGGCACCCCAATGGTGGAACAAGCTCCCTCACGACGCCAGGACAGCGGAGTCACTCACCACCTTCCGGAGACATTTGAAACCCCACCTCTTTAAGGAATACCTGGGATAGGATAAAGTAATCCTTCTATCCCCCCCCAAAAAAAAAAAAAAAAAAAAAAAAAAAAAAAAAAATAACATTGTAAAGTGGTTATCCCACTGGCTATAAGGTGAATGCACCTATTTGTAAGTCGCTCTGGATAAGAGCGTCTGCTAAATGACGTAAATGTAAATGTAAATGTTGTAAGTAGGAAAACCTGCAAAAATGGCAGTGTATCAAATACTTGTTCTCCCCACTGTAGATATGGATGATGAGTAATGATTGAAGGTTCTTTTCATTTAACAAGTTGAGGGTAAGGTAATCTGAACCCTTAACCTGTTTACATTATTCTATGTTGATGTCCCAGGGACAGTTAGTGAAAAACATAGGTCAATCCAACCCAATTGTAGTAAGAGATAAGGAAACAATGGTTTACATTGAGAGATTTATTCACCTCTGAATCTACAGATCCCTTGTGTATGTGTGTGTATTTGTGATACTCACTCCCATTAATAGAAGTATAACCTTTATTATGATTATAGTATTACCATACTAATTGGATTGTACAACCCAGAATGAAGGGTGTTGTTGATTTCCCTTACTTTAATAGGAATATAGAATATTTTGATATAGAAGCTCAAATCTAAATGCTTACATTAAAATGTAATGATTAGTATCACACAAGTGATAAGAGGGTGGAATGTGATGGGCATTTTTATGTTGGTGCTTTTCTGTCTACCAATTTCTATGTTTGTGCTTTTCTATAAACCAATTTATGTGTTCATGCTCTGTGACTGACTGAACAAATCCTCACTATCAGTAGCTGCAATTTGGCAGTACGCCCAGACCTTGTTTTGAGAACGAAAGATATCTCAGTTTCAAGGTCTCAGCTTAGAGAGAAGAAGCCTCGTGAGGTATTGGTCTGTCACATGTTATGAACCGGTATTGAATGAAATGACGTAAATGTAAATGTAAATGAAACAAAACGGTAATGATTAATTCATTATGCTAAATCATGCAAATATAACTTCTCTGTGTATAGCCGCATATAAAACAACTGCTGGGACTGTACGAGCAGAGCTCCTGATTGACATGTGTACTATGGTGCATTGAGTTGGTTAGAACCTCTCCGGCACGCTGACAATAAACAATGATTCATTTAAGATTGACTTCGAGTGTCCCTGTGTAAGAATTTCCACGACAACACTTTCTTTGACTTCATCAGACTTCACCTGTGTTGGGGTCAGTTTCATTTTAAATCTGTTCATTCAATGAATTACTTAAAATGAATTCAACTTATTTTGTAATTTGGTAAGAATGTTGTCCTGCATGTACAGAGAAAGCAGTGTTGACTAGATACACAGTGTTGACAGGTAGGTGGAGGTGTTGAGCAGATGCATCAAGGACCAGTCTATAAAGGGACACACTGGGACTGGAGGTGTGTGTGTGTGTGTGTGTGTGTGTGTGTGTGTGTGTGTGTGTGTGTGTGTGTGTGTGTGTGTGTGTGTGTGTGTGTGTGTGTGTGTGTGTGTGTGTGTGTGTGTGTGTGTGTGTGTCAATTACACTTGCTATTGTGTTCACAAGGAAATCCACTGACACCAATACAAATCTAGTATGCACAGTAATCAACTACAGTTCTTACACCATCTTAAAACTGTTATCTGGTGTTGAATACAAACGAGTAGTAAGTAGAATTTGATGACAAATCACTAACCAATTATCTTTTTGTAGCTAATCAGCCTGCAACTAAAACCATCCCCTGAGGTAACGTGATACTCTGTGAATAACATGTTGAGAGCACTACTCTTCTGTTCTGCTGGACTCGTGTAGACAATGGGCTGGAACCCCGAAGGGTTCTTTTATCGGAGACAAAGATACACTAAAAGGAAACAAAGAGATCAAAAACTGTTCCTAACTCAGTCTGGCTTTAATAAAAGGCACACAAACTGGCTGAGATTGGATCCAGGTGGGACTGCAGTAAGACAGGGAAGTAAAGCAGTGGTCACTGAAGTCCTACAACTGTACTAGAAGGCATCAACAAAAGTAACGCTAACCCTAATTAAATGTAAACCAGTACAAATCTTTAACGAGTACAACATAATAATAAAAATAATAATAATAATAATAATAATAATAATAATTATACATTCTCATTCTACAGTAAGTCAGAGGACCTGAGACAGTGAGCTCCAAAAGTATTGGGACAGTGATACATTTGTTGTTTTTTTGGCTCTGTACTCTGGCACTTTGGATTTGAAATGATACAATGACCACAAGGTTAAAGTGCAGACTGTCAGCTTTACTTTCAGGGTATTTTCATCCATATGAAAAAACATTTAGAAAATACAGCAATTTTGTACCATTTTAGGATACCTAAACTATTGGGACTAATACACTTACAGTGCATTAGGAAAGTATCCAGACCCCTTGACTTTTTCCACATTTTGTTACGTTACAGCCTTATTCTAAAATTGATTAAATTGTTTTTTCCACTCATCAATCTACACACAATAACCCATAATGACAAAGCAAAAACAGGTTTTTAGAAATGTTTGCAAATGTATATAAAAAAAAGAAGGAAATATTACATTTACATAAGTATTCAGACCCTTTACTCAGTACTTTGTTGAAGCACCATTGGCAGCGATTACAGCCTTGAGTCTTCTTGGGTATGACGCTACAAGCTTGGCACACCTGTATTTGGGGGGGTTTCTCCCATTCTTCTCTGCAGATCCTCTCAAGCTCTGTCAGGTTGGATGGGGAGTGTCGCTGTACAGCTATTTCCAGGTCTCTCCAGAGATCTTTGATTGGGTTCAGGTCAGGGCTCTGTCTGGGCCACTCAAGGACATTCAGAGACTTGTCCCGAAGCCACTCCTGCATTGTCTTGGCTGTGTGCTTAGGGTCGTTGTTCTGTTGGAAAGTGAACCGGTGCCCCAGTCTGAGTTCCTGAGCACTCTGGAGCAGGTTTTCATCAAGGATCTCTCTGTACTTTGCTCTGTTCATCTTTCCCTCGATCCTGACTAGTCTCCCAGTCCCTGCCGCTGAAAAACATCCCCACAGCATGATGCTGCCACCAACATGCTTCACCGTAGGGATGGTGCCAGGTTTCCTCCAGACGTGACGCTTGGCATTCAGGCCAAAGAGTTCGATCTTGGTTTCATCAGACCAGAGAATCTTGTTTCCAATGGTCTGAGAGTCCTTTAGGTGCCTTTTGGCAAACTCCAAGCGGGCTGTCATGTGCCTTTTACTGAGGAGTGGCTTCCGTCTGGCCACTCTACCATAAAGGCCTGATTGGTGTACTGCTGCAGAGATGGTTGTCCTTCTGGATTGTTCTCCCATCTCTACAGAGGAAATCTGGAGCTCTGTCAGAGTGACCATTGGGTTCTTGGTCACCTCCCTGACCAAGGCCCTTCTCCCCAGATTGCTCAGTTTGGCCGGGCGTCCAGCTCTAGGAAGAGTCTTGGTGGTTCCAAACTTTTTCCATTTAAGAATGATGTAGGCCACTGTGTTCTTGGGGACCTTCAATGCTGCAGACATTTTTTGGTACCTGTGCCTCAACACAATCCTGTCGTTGAGCTCTACGGGCAATTCCTTCGACCTCATGGCTTGGTTTTTGCTCTGACATGCACTGTCAACTGTGGGACATTATATAGACAGGTGTGAGCCTTTCCAAATCATGTCTAATTAATTTAATTTACCCCAGGTGGACTCCAATCAAGTTGTAGAAACATATCAAGGATGATCAATGGAAACAGGATGCACCTGAGCTAAATTTCGAGTCTCATAGCAAAGCGTCTGAATATTTATGTAAATAAGGTAACTTTTCTTATTTTATAAATTTGCAAACATTTCTAAAAACCTATTTTTGCTTTGTTATTATGGGGTATTGTGTGTAGATTTATGAGGGAAAAAGTAATTTAATCCATTTTAGAATAAGGCTGTAACGTAACAAACATTTACATTTAAATTTTTGTCATTTAGCAGACGCCCTTATCCAGAGCGACTTACAGTTAAATTTTCATACTGGCCCCCCGTGGGAAACGAACCCACAACCCTGGCGTTGCAAGCGCCATGCTCTACCAACTGAGCTACAGGGGACTACAAAATGTGGAAAAGGGGAAGGGGTCTAAATACTTTCCATGTATTAAAGTTGTCAAAGGTTTATTTGGTCCCATATTCCTAGCACGCAATGATTACATCAAGCTTGTGACTACAAACTTGTTGGATGCATTTGTTGTTTGTTTTGGTTGTGTTTGATTATTTGGTCCCCAATAGAAATGAATGGTAAATAACGTATTGTTTCATTATGGAGTCACTTTTATTGTAAATAAGAATGTAATATGTTTCAAAACACTTCTACATTAATGTGGATGCTACCATGATTATGGATAGTCCTGAATGGATCGTGAATAATTATGAGTGAGAAAGTTACAGATGCACAAATATCATACCCCCAAGACATGCTAACCTCTCACCATTACAATAACAGGGGAGGTTAGCATTTTATATCATACCCCCAAGACATGCTAACCTCTCACCATTACAATAACAGGGGAGGTTAGCATTTTTGGGAGGGGGAATGATATTTACAATAAAAGTGACTCCAAAATGACTAAATTCATTATTTACCATTCATATCTATTGGGCACAAAATAATCTGAAACACAACCAAAATAAACAGCAAATGCATCCAACACGTTTGTAGAGTCACAAGCTTGATGTAATCATTGCGTGCAAGGAATATGGGACAAAATACTAAACATTTGACAATTTTAATACACATAAGTAAATTTGTCCCAATACTTTTGGTCCCCTAAAATGGGGGGACTATGTACACTAAACAAAAATATAAACGCAACATGCAACAATTTCAAAGATTTTACTGAGTTACAGTTCATATAAGGAAATCAGTCAATTTAAATAAATTCATTAGGCCCTAATCTATGGATTTCACATGACTGGGAATACAGATATGCATCTGTTGGTCACAGATATCTTTTAAAAACAAAGTTGGGGCATGGATCAGAAACCCAGTCAGTATCTGGTGTGACCACCATTTGCCTCATGCAGCGCGTCACATCTCCTCCGCATAGAGTTGGCTGTGCTAAATTGCTGGATATTGGTGGGAACTGGAACACGCTGTCTTACACGTCAATCCAGAACATTCCAAACATAAATGGGTGACATGTTTGGTGTGTATGGAGGCAAAGGAAGAACTAGGACATTTTCAGCTTCCAGGAATTGTGTACAGATCTTTGCGACATGGGGCCGTGCATTATCATGCTGAAACATGAGGTAATGGCGGCGGATGAATGGCACGACAATGGGCCTCAGGATCTCGTCACAGTATCTCTGTGCATTCAAATTGCCATCGATAAAATGCAATTGTGTTTGTTGTCCGTAGCTTATGCCTGTCCATACCATAACCCCTCCGCCACCATGGGGCACTCTGTTCACAACGTTGACATCAGCAAACCGCTCGCCCACATCTGCCCGGTTTCATCTGTGAAGAGCACACTTCTACAGCATGCCAGTGGCCATCGAAGGTGAGCATTTGCCCACTGAAGTAAGTTACAACGCCAAACTGCAGTCAGGTCAAGACCCTGGTTAGGACAATGAGCACGCAGATGAGCTTCCTTGAGACGTTTTCTGACAGTTTGTACAGAAATTCTTCAGTTGTGCAAACCCACAGTTTCATCAGCTGTCCGGGTTGCTGGTCTCAGACGATCCCGCAGGTGAAGAAGCCGGATGTGGAGGTCCTGGGCCGGCGTCATTACATGTGGTCTGCGGTTGTGAGGCCGGTTGGACGTACGGCCAAATTCTCGAAAACTACGTTGGAGGCGGCTTATTGTAGAGAAATTAGCATTAAATTATCTGGCAACAGCTCGTGGACATTCCTGCATTCAGCATGCCAATTCCACGCTCCCTCAAAACTTGAGACATCTGTGGCATTGTGTTGTGTGACAAAACTGGGTGCCCCTGTGTAATGATCATGCTGTTTAATCAGCTTCTTGATATGTCACACCTGTCAGGTGGATGAATTATCTTGGCAAAGGTGAAATGCTCACTAAGAGGGATGTAAACAAATTTGTGCACAACATTTTAGAGAAATCAGCTTTTTGTGCCTATGGAACATTTCTGGGATCTTTTATTTCAGTTCATGAAACATTGGACCAACACTTCACATGTTGCGTTCATATTTTTGTTCAGCATACAAAAAGGTGCTGTAACTTCTAAACAGTTCACCCGATATGGATGAAAATACCCTCCGATTAAAGCTGACAGTCTGCACTTCAACCGAAGTGCTGGAGTACAGAGCCAAAACAACAAAAAATGTGTCACTGTCCCAATACTTTTGGAGCTCACTGTATTTTCCTCACCGTGTTGCAACTCCTCTCCATCCCTCCCCCACTCTCTCTCCCTCCCTCCCCCCTCTCTCTCTCCCCCCCTCTCACTCACTCCCTCCATCCCTCCCTCTCTCACCATGTCGTTCTTGTTCTCCAGGAAGATGCTGAGCTTCTTGAGGAAGGAGACCACCAGCACCAGCAGCTCCTCGTCCTCCCGGTCCAGGATCTTCACCAGGGTGTGGACGATGTTCTTGTTCCTCATCTTCAGCTCGGTGCGCATGTCCTCAGCAAGGTTCAACAACAGGTACAGAGCCACTGGGGAGCGATAGGGAGAGGAGAGGGGACTGGAGAATCAAATAGTGATCCAACTTCATAGTACTATGTAATAACCAATGTAGTTGGCAATTACTATGCAATTACATCACAGCATTATCAAGCACTAATACTGCTGTAACAACACATCACTACCCCTCTGCTAGACATGGTAGTGTGCTGTACTGTTACTGTACCTCGTAGAAGCTGCTCCTGCTTGATCAGTAGACCTTGGTACTTTTTGAAGGATTTCTCATGCTCCTTCTTCACATTCTGGTTCTCAGGGTCATCGTCACGTGAGATCAGTCAAGGAAGGAGTGCTGCTGTATTGAACCAATTAACTCAAAGAGCGCTTATAGTCGTGTTTTGTATATCAGCCAGCACTGAGGGCAGCAGGGACCCTGAGGCGGTGACCCTCTGTCTGTAATGTCGTTTTCGTTATGTGTCGGATCCCAGTAAGACTAGCTGTCGCCATTGGCGTCAGCTAATGGGGAACCAAATAAAATAAAATAAAATCAAGCAGCAAGATATGTAACATATTTTAGGTGACCTTTGACTTTTGCTGAAGGATATAGGCTGCCGCCTTCTTCTGCAGTTCGTCCTGCCAGAGGTCGTACCTCTTCAGCTCGTGTTCAATTATGTTCATACAGAGAGCTCCGATCTTATAGTGGGTCACCTGCCCATGGAACTGGGAGAAACTGGGGATGGGAGGAGAGAAAGGAAGAGAAAAGGTTTATAAGGCTTCCACTTATTCGAAAGCGCACTTCGTTCATCATCATGCAACACCTATTTGGAGCACAGTCGGGTGCTCAGATTGAAATGATCAACTGCCAAAAAAAGACCAAGAAAGTTTGAGTGAAACAGTATATCTCATCTGCTACTCATAATCAGCCAGACACAAGCCAAATAATTTCGAAACCAAACAGCACAGCACTGCCATGGAGCGGGGCCAAGAAGGACTATCAGTTTTCAGAACTACGTAGATCCTCCCACAACTAAAATTGCTCTTGACGAGTAGTTTAATTATTATTCTATCAAGGGTAATTAGTGTTTCCCAACCCATGAGGTTGGAAAGTAAGGTTTTGTGTTATGTTGTCATAGTTGTGTGATTGCTGTCAGAATGAGAGAGAGCAGAACGTGAAAACAAAAGCTGAGGTTCTGGCGAGCGAGAGGGAAGAGAGAGAGGGAGTTGTATACCTGGAGAAGCAGAAGAAGACGTAGATGATGGTGGTTGCCAGGTTAATGCTCTGTTTCCAGTCCTCCCTCAGAACTCTGGCCAGGGCTCCCAGGGCCGTCTCTGATGAGCAGCACACAGGTTAGAGAGAAAGAGAAAGTGAGAGAGAGGTGGGGAGGAGAAATGTGGTTTATGGGGGGGGGGGGGGGGGGATGGATATGGACAGTATGTTAGGATTTGAATGGGAAGTATGCAGTTGGGGTTGGAGGTGGGCAGGTAGTGGAAAGAGTCAACTAGCATTGAGATGACGGTCAGGTTGGGGTGGGAGGTTAAAGTAAGGAACCTGCGGGAACGTGAAGCCTTCCAGGCTCCCATGGCTTGAGCTATGGGTGATCTTCATTGTAAAGACACATATCACGTTGTTCCATTTCCCCTGGCCCTCTCCTGTTTCCTCACTGACCCGAGGTTTCATGGTTCACATGCACATTCTACCGTTATCAACATCTGACCATGTGATCTGTTCAACAGACAAAGTGAGCCTGTGATGTATAGTGACAGTTACAAATGAAGCCATGCCATCATTTGACAGCTGTAATGGACGCCGTGTGCTGTTGTGAGAGAAAACTGCTCTGTCGTCAGGGAAGGGAATAGGAAGGATTAGTGCTAGGCTGTCTTTTCTTATGAATGGGATGGGCTGGTGAGAGAGTCTGTGGATTATATCAACCAATGACACTAGAGTTTGGCTAGCCTGGCCTGTACAGCTTTTAACCACAAAGCAGAACAGAGAAGATGATTCCTCTGGAGCATACCATTGTGACAGATGGGGAAGGAACGTACCATTCTGCAGGAGCTCCTCCAAGTTGTCTGGGTTGCGGGCGAGGTGGAGGATGAGGGTGGCACCCCTGACCTTCTCTGGGATGTCTTCATACAGCAGCTCCACATAGTCATCTATCCTGTTGATGTTGGCCTCCTCATGCAGCTGAGAACAACAGAGATACAGTATAGAATGACGAGGGTTAAATCATACCGACATAATACAGTGATAATCATGCTACAAACACAAAATAACAGACATGGACACGAACACAGACACACACAGTCAGACACGTACACACATTTGAAGATGCTCTCCTTACCTCCATCCCCTCAAATGGTGTGAGGTCTCTCGGCGAGTGTTTCTCTCGTGTGTCTGTGAGGAGGACAGGACAGCATGTGCACTAGTAAGCATGAAGTGTATTTACATAATGAAAAAGTCATTCAGATCAAATAAACTTTTATTGGTCACGTACACATACTGTATTTTGCAAATGTTATCGCAAGTGCACCGAACTGATTATGTTTCTAGCTCCAACAGTGCAGTATACCTAACAATACAAAATAATACACAAATCCAAAAGTAAAAAAGAAATATCAGAATGAGCAATGTCAGTCCGGAATATACACTACCAGTCAAAAGTTTTAGAACACCTACTCATTCAAGGGTTTTTCTTTATTTTTACTATTTTCTACATTGTAGAATAATAGTGAATACATCAAAACTATGAAATAACACATATGGAATCATGTAGTAACCAAAAAAGTGTTAAACAAATCAAAATATATTTTATATTTGAGATTCTTCAAATAGCCGCCCTTTGCCTTGATGACAGCTTTGCACACTCTTGGCATTCTCTCAACCAGCTTCATGAGGTAGTCACCTGGAATGCATTTCAATTAGCAGGTGTGCCTTCTTAAAAGTTAATTTGTGGATTTGATTTCCTTCTTAATGTGTTTGAGCCAATCAGTTGTGTTGTGACAAGGTAGGGGGGGTATAAAGAAGACCGAGTCCATATTATGGTAAGAACAGCTCAAATAAGCAAAGAGAAACGACAGTCCATCATTTCTTTAAGACATGAAGATCAGTCAATACGGAACATTTCAAGAACTTTGAAAGTTTATTCAAGTGCAGTCGCAAAAACCATCAAGCGCTATGATGAAATTGGCTCTCATGAGGACCGCCAAAGGAATGGAAGACCCAGAGTTACCTATGCTGCAGAGGATAAGTTCATTAGAGTTACCAGCCCCAGAAATTGCAGCCCAAATAAATGCTTCACAGAGTTCAAGTAACAGACACAACTCAACATCAACTGTTCAAATTTGAGATTTTTGGTTCCAACCGCCGTGTCTTTGTGAGACGCGATGTGTGTAACGGATGATCTCCGCATGTGTATTTCCGACCGTAAAGCATAGAGGAGGAGGTGTTATGGTGGCTCATGGCTTGTTTTTTGCTCTGACATGCACTGTCAACTGTGGGAACTTATATAGACAGGTGTGTGCCTTTCCAAATCATGTCCAATCAATTGAATTGAACACAGGTAGACTCCAAGTTGTAGAAACATCTCAAGGATGATCAATGGAAACAGGATTCACCTGAGCTCAATTTCGAGTCTCATAGCAAAGGGACTGAATACTTATGGAAATAAGTTGTTTCTGTTTTTAAAAAATTATAAATTTGCAAACATTTCTAAAAACCAGTTTTTGCTCTGTCATTTCGGGGTATTGTGTGTAGATTGAAAATAATAATTTAATCAATTTTAGAATAAGGCATCAACATGTGGAAAAAATGAATGGATCTGAATACTTTCCGAATGCACTGTAATGGTGTGTATAGACAGTATGGACAGTATATGAATAGAAAAGGTGTGTACAGCAGTAGTTATATAGGATGAGCCTTGACTAGAATACAATATATACATATGAAGTGGGTAAATCAGTATGTAAACATTATTAAAGTGGCCAGTGTTCAACGATTATGTACATAGGACAGCAGTCTCTAAGGTGCAGGGTAGAGTACCGGGTGGTAGGAGGCTAGTAACAATGACTAAGTTCAGGGCTGGGTACTGGGTGGAGGCCGGCTAGTGGTGACTATTTAAAGTAAAGATTCAACCATTTTGAATGTTATATTGTTTTTGTGCATCTCTGAGCGTTGTTTTATCAATTGTTTTCATGTGTATCTGAGCTATTGCCGTTCAAGTAGGCAGAAATCTGGCCGGTATGACGTAGCATTGTGATAAAGCCGCTTTCTTTACACTGGAAGTTAATAGGAATACGATTTTTAGATCGCGAAAACGTCTATTACATATGTCAGATTTCAATACTGGCCGTCATAACGCGGGAGGTTGTCTTCTCTCGAATGAGCCATTGATCATATTTTTGCAATATTCCTACCACGAGTGTAGTAACCTGGTATATTTACGTTAAGGATTATGTTTACCAATAGATGGCAGTATTGACTCAATACGGGGTTTGCTTTCCGCTATCCGTAGCAGTTTAAATGTCTGCCATAGAACCATGCTCGGAAAAGTCTCAGGTAGTTTACGCCAGGTGCATTCCAGTAATGTTATTCTAAGTTATAATTAAATACTAAAACGTACTTACGTGTCCGGTGTCATCAATCTAAGATGCATCCTAAGATACTACAACGAGAAATGTGTAATTTAACAGAGGGTCTTACACATGTATCCTATTTGTCTGCCTCTTCAGTCAAGGGTGCATTGCATGGTGCCATTGCGAATGTCGAGCTCCACTCTGTGAGGCATATCAATCTGTAGGTTCAACATGGTGAGATTGTAGACTCCTAAATTGATAGTGCAGTTTGTTTAGGCGATTTTACAGCCAACTAGCTACTTCACATGCTGATATTGACTTTGGTATTATTGTGTGTAGCTAAGTTTGCTAGCTAGCTACCTAGATGGCCAGCCAGCACAAAGAAAGCATTGCATTGTGGGTTTTGTAGTTGACTTGAGCTGCAACAGATTTCCACAACGATTTTCACATGTTGCTACCAACCTTATTATAAAGACAAAATGAAACATTTGTTCACAAATAACATATGTTACGGAATTAGTGGTTTTGGTTGGATTTTTCCTTTAACAGTTTGATGGCTTGGATATAGAAGCTGTTTTTCAGTCTCTCGGTCACAGCTTTGATGCACCTGTGCTGTCTCCACCTTCTAGATGGTAGCAGGGTGAACAGGACGTGGCTCGGGTGGCTGAGGTCCTTGATGATCTTCTTGGCCTTCCTGTGACACAAGGTGCTGTAGATGTCCTGGAGGGCAGGCAGTGTGCCCCTGGTGATGCATTGGGCTGAACGCACCACCCTCTGGAGAGGTTTTCATTGATGTGCACGTCAAGGAACTGGAAGCTTTTCACCCTCTCCACCACGGCCCTGTCGATGTGGATGGGGGCGTGCTTTCTCTGCAGTCTCCTGAAGTCCACGATCAGCTCCTTCGTTATGTTGACATTGAGGGAGAGGTTATTTTCCTGGCACCACTCTGCCAGGGCCCTCACCTCCTCCCTGTAGGCTGTCTTGTCATTGTTGGTAATCAGGCCTACCACTGTTGTGTCGTCAGCAAACTTGATGACTGAGTTGGAGACGTGCATGGCCATGCAGTCATGGGTGAACAGGGAGTACAGGAGGGGTCTGAGCACCTACCCTTGTGGGGCCCCTGTGTTGAGGATCAGCGTGGCAGGGGTGTTGTTGCCTACCTTCACCACCTGGGGGCGGACCGTCAGGAAGTCCAGGACCCAGTTGCACAAGGCGGGGTCAGACCCAGGGTCCTGAGTTTAGTGATGAGCTTGGAGGGCAATATGGTGTTGAAGGCTGAGCTGTAATCGATGAACAGCATTCTTACATACATATTCCTCTTGTCCAGATGGGATAGGACAGTGTGCAGTGCGATGGCGATTGAGTCATCCGTGGGTCTGTTGGGGCGGTATGCAAATTGTAGTGGGTCTAGGGTGTCAGGTAAGGTGGAGGTGAAATGATCCTTAACTAGCCTCTCAAAGCACTTAATGATGACAGAAGTGAGTGCTATGGTGTTATAGTCATTTAGTTCAGTTACCTTCGTTTTCTTGGGTACAAGAACAATGGTGGACATCTTGAAGCAAGTGGGACAACAGACTGGGATACTGAGAGGTCTGCACATGCTCTGAGGACACGGCTTGGAATTTGGCCTGCTATAGCCCATAGAAACTCATTGAATAACACAATCAGAAATGGCAAAACAGACAGTCAAAAAATGTATCATGAATAATACGGTTTTGAAGTGTCTGTCCTATATCTAGGAGGAAAAAAAAAAACTGTGTTTTACACATTTAACCCCTTTTTTGGGGGGCACAAAACTACTTCCATTCTTTTTTTTTTTACCGGTAGCGGGTTAACTTCAGACAAGTCCCCTGACACTTGTGGAGGTTGTAGAACAAAACGGAGAACACCATCATGTTTGTGAGAGTCTCCCCTTTCCATAGTGGGGTCATAAGACTGATTTCCAGGATGTCTCCTGGTCTGACAAACAGCTTTGTAGCTCTGCCACTTTACACCACAGATGCAGAAGGCCAACATAGGCGGATGCAGTGGATCTAGACACAGCCCATGCAACAACAAAAAAACATATCAAGCTTAAAACAGACGGATTTTGATAGGTATTTCTTTATTATATTAATTAGATTGACGCAAGGGCCCGCATCAGCGGCTCTGTGTTTTCCTCGAAATGGGCAAAAAAAGTGTTTAGCTGGTCCTAATTTGCCGAAGAGAGGGCGGGGGAAGGCCTTGTAACTGTCCTGGAAGGGGGAGAAGCAATGGTCCAGAGTTCTCGATGTGCAGGAGATGTGCACAAGAGATATTACATTTACATTTTAGTCATTTAGCAGACGCTCTTATCCAGAGCGACTTACAGTTAGTGAATACATATTTTTTTTATACTGGCCCCCCGTGGGAATCGAACCCACAACCCTGGCGATGCAAACGCCATGCTCTATCAACTGAGCTACATCCCTGCCGGCCATTCCCTCCCCTACCCTGGACAACGCTGGGCCAATTGTGCGCCGCCCATGAGTCTCCCGGTCGCGGCCGGCTGCGACAGAGCCTGGATTCGAACCAGGATCTCTAGTGGCACAGTTAGCACTGCGATGCAGTGCCTTGGACCACTGCGCCACTCAGGAGCACTCAGGAGCACTCGAGATATGTTGATAGAACTTTGGTAGCATTTTCCTCAGATTTCCTTTATTAAAGTCCCCAGCTACAATAAATGTGGCCTCAGGATATTTGCAGTTTCCAGTTTGTACAGTCAAGTATCTCTGGAAGGAGATTCTCGCCCTGAGCACGTCTACTTTATTGTCCAGGGACTGAACATTAGCGAGTAATATACTCAGAAGCGGTGCATGGTATGCACGCCTCCTGAGTCTGACTAGGATCCCACTCCTTATTCCTCTTTTCCGGCGACGGCGTCTTGGAGCAGCCCCCGTTATGAATGACATTTCCTCAGGGAGCTCAAACAAAGGATCCAATTGAGGAAAGTCAAATTGAGTGACCGCCGATCTAATATCCAAAAGTCATTTTCGGCTGTAGGTAATAATGCAAGAAATCTTCTGAGCAAATAATGTAAGAAATAACACACCAAAAAAAACTAAATACTGCAAAGTTGGCTAGGAGCTAGAAACAGGACGACCATGTCTGTCGGCGCCATCTTGCAGGGCCAGGCATTACCATGATGGAACCATTACCTGACTTCTTGCGGTTCTGCAGGTAGAAGAGCAGTTGCTCCAGCTCGGGTAGTTTAGATGGATGAATGAGCCTGCATTCTTCCACCACCTTCCGAGCTAGGGAGGCAATGTCCGTGTTGGCGTTCAAGCTTTTTAGGCGGATGCTGTAAATAGAAAATACACATGCAACATCATTTTGAGACATTTTCTAAGAAACAACATTGCTAGTTCAAATAACTCTTTAATGTGACAGGGAAGGAAGGAACCATTGTTTTGGTCTGTGTTTCCCCTGGGACCCTACTTAGTGGTGAACATGTAAAACTGTATAAAAGCACCCCTTGGACCTGTTCAGGTGAGTGACTGAAAAACAAAATTAATCTCATTCCTGGTAGCTTAGTAACATTAAGTTACTTTAGCCTCGTTTTAGGGATGCACCGATATGAAATTTGTGGCCGATACCGATATATGTGATATTTTCCTTGCCAAAAAACCTGATACAATAACCTATATTTAAAATTTTAGCGGCCTTTTAAGCATTCTAGTACAGTTAAATAGTTGAAACAAAGTGTCAGATGTTCATTTGTTCAGTTAGGAACAGATTGTTTAATAACTTGTAAATTAGAGAAATGACAAATCCATGAATGTATTTTATCGCACAACAGATATTCATGACACAAATATTTTAGCTGCCCTGAATTACAAAGATGGTTAAGTTGTTGTGACAGAACCTACCGGGACCGCAAAAAGCGCCACAAAAAGTAGGGTAAACAACAATTTCTTGTGGATACCCTATCTCCATCTCTTACCGTCAAAAGGACCAACAGCACGGACAACCGGTAAAGTAAATATAATTTTATTCAACATTCTGGCTTGTTGTTCTTGCTTCTTTTTTAGGCAGACTTCTTTCAGACTGAATATCCATGGGGTAAACATGGTAACAGTCTGATGTTTAAGCAAATGTCAGGTATGTGTGTAGCTAGACCATGCTTACATTTTCTGACACTCCTTGCATTCCCCAACCATTGGGTCTCCCATCTCGCTGAGGATAGTTGCCTCCACCTCATACTGAACGATGAGGGCATTCTCTGTCGGGTGGACATCCAAACTCCCCCCTTTCACTTTCCTATGGAATGAGATAATAGCTGAGTGTCACATGAAGTGATCATGATGGAGATCCGGACGATAAACCGGTTTTGATTTACAACATTTAGTTTTAACCACTAAATTGTTAGCTAGACAGTAAGCTTGAAGCCTATACTTCAAAATACAACATGTATTTTTTCATATAATTTTAAGACACATTAGCCACGTTGTCATATTTCAATTACAGCTGATCGCTAGCCACAGTTGGGGTGTAATCATTGGTCCAAACAGATGCATTTTCAACGAAAACGAGAGTTTCTATTGGACAAATTCAGGTAGGTCCGGTCATGGCTAGATCCATCTTTTGTCAGATTTGATTTACACAGCAGGTTACGAGAAATAACGTAGCCGGTTAGGAGAATTAGGTTAAGGTTTAATTTGACAAAAGCTGGATCCCTTCTATCCATGACTGGTAGGCCCCTCCCCATTTCGTTCCGTTTGCTTCCGTTTAAGAAACGTTTCGCAACAGAATCGGCGTAATGAATACGCCCCTAGTTAGCTAGCCGCTAGTTAGTTGCTTGCAAACGTTACCTTTTCAAATACGGTGCATCTTCAGCCTGCAATTTTTCCATTTCGGAAATAATGGAAAACTCACATAAAATTTTATTTCACAGTAAATTCAACATAACGACTGGATTTGCTAGCTAATGTCTAACGTTAGCTAAATATAGAGCTCTCATTGTTTACGCTTTTGCTGTGTGTTGCTAGGGTGAAACTCTCGTCCCAGCATGCAAAGCAGAAAATGAGAGAAAAAAGCAAAGAACGATTAAATGCAGACAAGAGAGCAATTTATCGCCATCTGTAGGTCTGGAGGAGAACATGTACAGTTGGAAAAGAGATACAGATACAGGTGGGTGACTTCAGGTTTGTTTATCCATTGACTGGGTTTAGCAGATACTGAATGTAATCCATTGTCGAATGTCCACATATGTTGTTCCAGCCAGGGACCTCATGCAGGAACAACATGCATTATGTTGTCTCTTGTATGACATAGTCAGGTAATGGATTCTTCAATTTCACAGTCTTTTTGTTGGATTTGATTTGTCCAGTTTTTCTAATCAGTGCAATTTAGTGATTTCCTTTAATCTAAGGAAACATCTTCCATTTGTGGACCCTTTCCTTTGTAACCAGCTGGTGACCTATTTTAAACCTTTTTTATTCAGTTCAAGGCTGTGATTGATTGGTAGGACGTCTTTTTAAAGTAGCGTAGTTAACATGATGGACGTCCCAACAGAAGGGTCTGGTCACTGAGGTCACAGGGTTAGGTGACATTGACAATGGACCTTACAGTTCAGGATGTAAATATGTGAACTTTGCTTTGAGTTTAGTGGCTGAATGTTATGTTACAGCTCAGAGCTAGGGAAAATTAATTAATTAAAATCAATTTCCTTATCTGACTATTGCATTGGAATGGACTCCTCCAACCTTGTTTAAGATACATTATGTAAAACTCTTCAACAGTCTGAATGCAGTCCATAAATAATAAATAATGATTGCACATATGAAGGGTACAGAAAATGAGGTATAGTTGAGTTCTACTGTAGACTGTATATCATCTCAACAGTCTGAACAGTCAAAGAGTTATTAATATTTACAGCACATGTGTTTAGGTACAGAAAATGTGATTGCATAACTTGAACTAGCTGATTTTAGCCTTTCGAAGTGACAGGTGATGCCATCACTCTGAAATTAGAATCCGTAGGCGAGAAGGCAACACTATGGTATTTATTTTCTGGTTGAAACAGAATGTACTGGGCATTGGGCAACATATGAATTCTATGGGCAACTTAGAATTCATATGTGGCGCAGTGGTCTAAGGCACTGCATCGCAGTGCTAGCTGTGCCACTAGAGATCCTGGTTCGAGTCCAGGCTCTGTCGCACCCGGTCGCGACCGGGAGACCCATGGGCGGCGCACAATTGGTCCAGCATCGTCCAAGGTAGGGGAGGGTTTGGCCGGCAGGGATGTGGGTTCGTTTCCCACGGGGGGCCAGTATAATTATTATAATTTTTTTCTTTAAAAAAGTATGCATTCACTAACTGTAAGTCGCTCTGGATAAGAGCGTCTGCTAAATGACTAAACATTTTTTTTAAATTACCGTTTACTATAAAGTAATCTGAGTTTTGAACTGAAGTGAGTGAAAGGATGGCGATGTTTACAGTTTCCCAATGTATATATGGTTATGTGCTGGGCAAGACAAGAGCTTACTGTAAAATACACTACCAGTCCAAGTTTGGACACACCTACTCATTCAAGGGTTTTTCTTTATTTGTACTATTTTCTACATTGTAGAATAATAGTGAAGACATCAAAACTATGAAATAACACATATGGAATCATGTAGTAACCCAAAAAGTGTTAAACAAATCAAAATATATTTTATATTTGAGATTCTTCAAATGGCCACAATTTGCCTTGATGACAGCTTTGCACACTTGGCATCTCTCAACCAGCTTCATGAGGTAGTCACCTGGAATGCATTTCAATTAACAGGTGTGGGGGGGGGGGGGGAGAATACCAAGTCCATATTATGGCAAGAACAGCTCAAATAAGCAAAGTGAAATGACAGTCCATCATTACTTTAAGACATGAAGGTCAGTCAATATGGAACATTTCAAGAACTTTGAAAGTGTCTTCAAGTGCAGTCGCAAAAACCATCAAGCGCTATGATGAAACTGACTCTCATGAGGACAGCAACAGGAATAGAAGACCCAGAGTTACCTCTGCTGCAGAGAATAAGTTAATTAGAGTTACCAGCCTCAGAAATTGCAGCCCAAATAAATGCTTCACAAAGTTCAAGTGACAGACACATCTCAACATCAACTGTTCAGAGGAGACTGTGTGAATCAGGCCTTCATGGTCGAATTGCTGCAAAGAAACCACTACTAAAGGACACCAATAAGAAGAAGAGACTTGCTTGGGCCAAGAAACATGACCAATGGACATTAGACCGGTGGAAATCTGTCCTTTGGTCTGGAGTCCAAATTAGAGGTTCCAACCCCTGTGTCTTTGTGAGGGTGGGGGTGAACGGATGATCTCTGCATGTGTGTTTCCCACCGTAAAGCATGGAGGAGGAGGTGTTATGGTGTGGGGGTGCTTTGCTGGTGACACTGTCTGTGATTTATTTATAATTCAAGGCACACTTAACCAGCATGGCTACCACAGCATTCTGCAGCAATACGCCATCCCATCTGGTTTGGGCTTAGTGGGACTATCATTTGTTTTTCAACAGGACAATGACCCAGCACACCTCCAGGCTTTGTAAGGGCTATTTTACCAAGAAGGAGAGTGATGGAGTGCTGCATCAGATGACCTGGCCTCCACAATCCCCCGACCTCAACCATATTGAGATGGTTTGGGATGAGTCGGACCGCAGAGTGAAGGAAAAGCAGCCAACAAGTGCTCAGCATATTTGGGAACTCCTTCAAGACTGTTGGAAAAGTATTCCAGGTGAAGCTGGTTGACAGAATGCCAAGAGTGTGCAAAGCTGTCATCAAGGCAAAGGGTGGCTATTTGAAGAATTAACATATATTTTGATTCGTTTAACACTTTTCTGGTTACTACATGATTCCATATGTGTTATTTCATAGTTTTGATGTCTTCACTATTGTTCTACAATGTAGAAAATAGTAAAAATAAAGAAAAACCCTTGAATGAGTAGGTGTGTCCAACCTTTTGACTGGTACTGTATATGTAGGAGTGTTTAACGAGGAGTGTTTGATACTATTTACCATAAAGGCATTTGAATAGGGTTGGCCATGCAGACTTGTGCTTTTTCTGATATCCTCTACAGATCATGGTGCATCAACATCCAAGTCATTATTAAAGGATAAGTACAGTATGTGAACACTCACGAGGGACGATAGTGCTTCTTTTTGGGATCTAAAATGTTGTTTGAGCATAGTGACACGTACAAATTGGGGATCTCCCTGGAGACATGTGACATACAGTGAGGGGAAAAAAGTATTTGATCCCCTGCTGATTTGGTACATTTGCCCACTGACAAAGACATGATCAGTCTATAATTTTAATGGTAGGTTTATTTGAACAGTGAGAGACAGAATAACAACAACAAAAATCCAGAAAAACGCATGTCAAAAATGTTATAAATTGATTTGCATTTTAATGAGGGAAATAAGTATTTGACCCCCTCTCAATCAGAAAGATTTCTGGCTCCCAGGTGTCTTTTATACAGTTAACAAGCTGAGATTAGGAGCACACTCTTAAAGGGGAGTGCTCCTAATCTCAGCTCGTTACCTGTATAAAAGACACCTGTCCACAGAAGCAATCAATCAATCAGATTCCAAATTCTCCACCATGGCCAAGACCAAAGAGCTCTCCAACGATGTCAGGGACAAGATTGTAGACCTACACAAGGCTGGAATGGGCTACAAGACCATCGCCAAGCAGCTTGGTGAGAAGGTGACAACAGTTGGTGCGATTATTCGCAAATGGAAGAAACACAAAAGAACTGTCAATCTCTCTCGGCCTGGGGCTCCATGCAAGATCTCATCTCGTGGAGTTGCAATGATCATGAGAACGGTGAGGAATCAGCCCAGAACTACACGGGAGGATCTTGTCAATGATCTCAAGGCAGCTGGGACCATAGTCACCAAGAAAACAATTGGTAACACACTACGCCGTGAAGGACTGAAATCCTGCAGCGCCCGCAAGGTCCCCCTGCTCAAGATAGCACATATACAGGGCCGTCTGAAGTTTGCCAATTAACATCTGAATGATTCAGAGGAGAACTGGGTGAAAGTGTTGTGGTCAGATGAGACCAAAATCGAGCTCTTTGGCATCAACTCAACTCGCCGTGTTTGGAGGAGGAGGAATGCTGCCTATGACCCCAAGAACACCATCCCCACCGTCAAACATGGAGGTGGAAACATTATGCTTTGGGGGTGTTTTTCTGCTAAGGGGACAGGACAACTTCACTGCATCAAAGGGACGATGGACGGGGCCATGTACCGTCAAATCTTGGGTGAGAACCTCCTTCCTTCAGCCAGGACATTGAAAATGGGTTGTGGATGGGTATTCCAGCATGACAATGACCCAAAACACACGGCCAAGGCAACAAAGGAGTGGCTCAAGAAGAAGCACATTAAGGTCCTGGAGTGGCCTAGCCTTAATCTGTAAGACATTACATTTACATTTTACATTTTAGTCATTTAGCAGACGCTCTTATCCAGAGCGACTTACAGTTAGTGAATATTATTTATATTTTTTTAAACTGGCCCCCCGTGGGAATCGAACCCACAACCCTGGCATTGCAAACGCCATGCTCTATCAACTGAGCTACATCCCTGCCGGCCATTCCCTCCCCTACCCTGGACGACGCTGGGCCAATTGTGCGCCGCCCATGAGTCTCCCAGTCGCGGCCGGCTGCAACAGAGCCTGGATTCTAACCAGGATCTCTAGTGGCACAGTTAGCACTGCGATGCAGTGCCTTAGACCACTGCGCCACTCAGGAGTACTCAGATTTTCTATGGGACATTAATCCCATAGAAAATCTGTGGAGGGAGCTGAAGGTTCGAGTTGCCAAACGTCAGCCTCGAAACCTTAATGACTTGGAGAAGATCTGCAAAGAGGAGTGGAACAAAATCCCTCCTGAGATGTGTGCAAACCTGGTGGCCAACTACAAGAAACGTCTGACCTCTGTGATAGCCAACAAGGGTTTTGCCACCAAGTACTATGTCATGTTTTGCAGAGGGGCCAAATATTTATTTCCCTCATTAAAATGCAAATCAATTTATAACATTTTTGACATGCGTTTTTCTGGATTTTTGTTGTTGTTATTCTGTCTCTCACTGTTCAAATAAACCTACCATTAAAATTATAGACTGATCATGTATTTGTCAGTGGGCAAACGTACCAAATCAGCAGGGGATCAAATACTTTTTTCCCTCACTGTATGAAGGCAGATTCTTGAACCAGACTGACTGACACATATCTGAACCAGAAGTTCAGAGACAACAAAAACTGAGAGGCTTGGGCGACGCTTCAGCATCTGACTATGGGCAGAAAATAAATGTCAAAATGTTTTGGGGGGACCGGGTGTGCCTTATGTGTTAAGTCCAAATGTCTCTATTCAAAGCTTTAAATATAAAGAAATATTCACGTTGTTTTAGGGAATGCATGCATGGTCTAACATACATTTAGCTGACATATCACTCACTGTGTAAGTTAGGCTTACACTGCCTTGCAGTGCATGCTATGTATCGATACAAACATGAGAAGACATTGCAAAAACATAACTGCTACATTATTATATGGCGGTAAGGGGCAGGGTGAATGTCTTATGTGCTTCTGGTATTTGTGGGTTGACAGCTCAGATGCCACTCGGCATGCCTTCTCGTCTTGAGGGAGGAGGCTCCTTCTGAAACAGATAGCTAGTGCCCCTCCCTCCGTCCCTGGCCCCTCTCTCACCCCTCACAAGCCAAAGGCTCAAGCAGGTGACCCGTTAAGCCGGGGGCAGTTTTCAGCACCGCCTCAAGAAGGGATCACATCCGATCCCTTTTTGCCAAGCTGCCAGAGGCTACCACCCGACCCAGGACCCACAGATATAGCAGCACAACAGAAGCAACAACACTCTCACACTCGGTTCACACACACTCCTCACTCGATAGACTGGACACACACACAGAGTAGAGACATTGCCACAGGCACACTAGGTCACACACACAGACCGTTGGTTCACACATAGCTTGCTCGCTGTGCTGGACACACACACAGGGCAGGGATGTCTTCCAGCCTGGAAGACACACAAAGATCAGGGATGTCTTCAAGCCCTCCACCCAACATGGAGTTCCAAGCTCTACACCAGGCCCATCTGGACCGCTGGAAGAACACAGATGCGTCCATGTGTCGCCACAGCCTGTCCTTCCATCTGCACCACACCATGAGGACAGAGTTTTTTGCCAGCTTCCTGTACCTGCTGGAGCAGATCCCCCTGGGTAAGTACAGGGGCGCCACCAACCGCCCTCCTGGGGCTCTGGGCAAAGTGAGGGGGAATGGGTGTGTTTGAGCATGATGTGTGCACTTTAAAGGGGAAAAGAACAGGAGTCTTACCACACAGGCAGAGATACAGTTTGTAATGTAGGCTGTAAATGATCTATGTGGGTATATGATATATAAGAGACAATCTGTCTTTATGGGACTTCCCATAAATAAAGGTTAAAATAAATATCAAAGTACAGTGTGTGCTTGCTGAATGTCTGATATTGCACCATACTGTCCAGCTCCTATAGTAGAGATAATGTGCACCTGATCTAATCTATAGCCCTCTAATTTATAGCCCTGATTCAGGTCCTATACTCAGTTGAACATGTCCCCACCATCTAACAATACTTACCATCCCACCATTCTGACCATTATTATGATCAAACAAGAGATGGAACGTATGCCTCTAAATTACTGATAATATACTAAAGAAATAGCAGCACTCTGTGTAATGGGATACTACTACTGTACTTACAGTGGCCTTGCTTAATGAACTTGATTTCTCCAATGAGTGTTCAGTGGGTCAAACCAACTTGTCCAAAACAAGCCCAATCAATAGCATGGTATGTGGCATGTGAAAGCATTAACTCTGCCCTGTCATGAAGTATGTGATTCACGACAGTCAGTTTCATAGTCATATTATTTACACATGGCAGCCATGAATTTATATGGGTTGAATAAAGGCCTGTTTTTATGTCTTCATAAATGTTAACCAGACCATGGTATGATCACAGAGGCTGCATTTACACAGGCAGCCCAATTCTGATCTTTTTTTTTAACGAATTGGTCTTTTGACCAATCAGATCAGCTCTGAAAAATAGCTTATGTGGAAAGACCTGATGTGATTGATCAAAAGAACAATAAGTGGAAATAATATCATAATTGGGCTGCCTGTGTTAATGCAGCCATAGAAGTGGGACCTTCTGAATGAGACAATTCTATATTTTCTTCAGGGGAACAGAAACCAATAGTTGACATATCTGTCTTGTTTATCAGATAGAGGTACAGACAGCAAAAAAAATGATTCCGTTCAGCTCTGTAGTCTCATAGTAGATTGATTGTTGTGATTGTTTTAATAGATGAAGAGGGCAAATTCAGAACAAAAGTGAAATTACAACTCTGCATGTAAAAACAGTAGGTGACCTTTGTACAGTAGGTGGTGAAATTCAGGCCTTTGGTAAGAGAAGACAAATATACAATGTGTTTGTCCAAACTCAGAGGCTACTAAACAGAAACACTATCCGTCCACTAATGAGATGAACTAATTATGGGTGATGATAGGGGAAGGTGGCCATAAAATGGCAGTTACCTGGCAGAACAACACCTTTAACACACACATCTCTTTCACACTCTCTCTCTCTTTCTTTCCCTCCTCTGAGAGGTCTTGTCTGTGTTACTATACTCATCAAATCAAATCTGATTTGCCACATGAGCCGAATACAACAGGTGTAGACCTTACAATGAAATGCTTACTTACAAGCCCTTAACCAACAATGCAGTTTTAAGAAAAAAATGGTTCAGTAAAAAACAAGTAAAAAATAAAACATAATTTAAGAGCAACAGTAAAATGAAATAACAGTAGGGAGGCTATATACAGGTGGTACCGGTACAGAGTCAATGTGCGGGGGCACCGGTTAGTCGAGGTAATTGAGGTAATATGTACATGTGGGTTGAGTTAAAGTGACTATGCATAGAAAATAAACAGAGTAGCAGCAGCATAAAAGAGTCGGTGGGGTGGGGTGGGGTGGGTGGGGGGGACAATGCAAATAGTCCGGGTAGCCATGATTAGCTATTCTGGAGTCTTATGGCTTGGGGGTAGAAGCTGTTAAGAAGCCTTTTGGACTTGGCGCTCCGGTACCGCTTGCTGTGCGGTAGCAGAGAGAACAGTCTATGACTACGGTGGCTGGAGTCTTTGACAATTTTTAGGTCCTTCCTCTGACACCGCCTGGTATAGAGGTCCTGGATGGCTGGAAGCTTGGCACCAGTGATGTACTGGGCCGTACGCACAACCCTCTGTAGTGCCTTGCAGTCAGAGGCTGAGCAGTTGCCATACCAGGCAATGATGCAACCAGTCAGGATGCTCTCGATGGTGCAGCTGTATAATTTTTTGAGTATCTGAGGACCCATGCCAAATCTTTTCAGTCTCCTGAGGGGGAATAAGCTTTGTCGTGCCCTCTTCACGACTGTCTTGGTGTGTTTGGACCATGATAGTTTGTTGGTGATGTGGACACCAAGGAACTTGAAGCTATCAACCTGTTCCAATACAGCCCCGTCGATGAGAATGGGGTCATGCTCAGTCCTCTTTTCTTTCCTGTAGTCCACAATCATCTCCTTTGTCTTGATCACATTGAGGGAGAGGTTGTTATCCTGGTACTACACGGCCAGGTCTCTGACCTCCTCCCTATAGGCTGTCTCATCGTTGTCGGTGATCAGGCCTACCACTGTTGTGTCGTCGGCAAACTTAATGATGGTGTTGGAGTCGTGCCTGGCCATGCAGTCATGGGTAACAGGGAGTACAGGAGGGGACTGAGCACGAACCCCTGAGGGGCCCCCGTGTTGAGGATCAGCGTGGCAGATGGGTTGTTACCTATCCTTATCACCTGGGGGCGGCCCGTCAGGAAATCCAGGATCCAGTTGCAGAGGGAGGTGTTTAGTCCCAGGGTCCTTAGCTTAGTGATGAGCTTTGAGGGCACTATGGTGTTGAACGCTGAGCTGTAGTCAATGAATAGCATTCTCACATAGGTGGTCCTCTTGTCCAGGTGGGAATGAGCAGTGTGGAGTGCAATAGAGATTGCATCATCTGTGGATCTGTTGGGGCGGTATTCAAATTGGAGTTGGTCTAGGGTTTCTGGGATAATGGTGTTGATGTGAGGCATGAGCAGCCTTTCAAAGCACTTCATGGCTACAGACGTGAATGCTATGGGTCGGCAGTCATTTAGGCAGGTTATCTTAGTGTTCTTGGGCACAGGGTCCATGGTGATCTGCTTGAAACATGTTGGTATTACAGACACAGTCAGGGACAGGTTGAAAATGTCAGTGAAGACACTTGCCAATTGGTCAGCGCATGCTCGGAGTACATGTCCTGGTAACCCGTCTGGCTCTGCGGCCTTGTGAATGTGGACCTGCTTAAAAGTCTTACTCACATCGGCTCTGGAGAGCGTGATCACATAGTCATCCGGAACAGCTGATGCTCTCATGCATGCTTCAGTGTTGCTTGCCTCGAAGCAAGCATAGAATTGATTTAGCTCGTCTAGTAGGCTCGTGTCACCGGGCAGCTGGCGGCTGTGCTTTCCTTTGTAGTCTGTAATAGTTTGCAATCCCTGCCACATCCGACAAACGTCGGAGCCGGAGTAGTACAATTTAATCTCAGTCCTGTATTGACTCGTTGCCTGTTTGATGGTTCATCGGAGGGCATAGCGGGATTTCTTATAAGCGTCCGGGTTAGAGTCCCACTCCTTGAAAGCTGCAGCTCTAACCTTTAGCTCAGTGCGGATGTTGCCTGTAATCCATGTCTTCTGGTTGGGGTACCTATGGTCACTGTGGGGACGACGTCATCGATGCACTTATTGATGAAGCCAGTGACTGATGTTGTGTACTCCTCAATGCTATCGGAAGAATCACGGAACATATTCCAGTCTGTGCTAGCAAAACAGTCCTGTAGCTTAGCATCTGCGTCATCTGACCACTTCCTTATTAACCGAGTCACTGGTGCTTCCTGCTTTAGTTTTTTCTTATAAGCAGGAATCAGGAGGATAGAATTATGGTCAGATTTTCCAAATGGAGGGTGAGGGAGAGCTTTGTAAGCGTCTCTGTGTGTGGAGTAAAGGTGGTCTAGAGTTTTTTTCCTCTGGTTGCACATTTAACATGCTGGTAGAAATTAGGTAGAACAGATTTAAGTTTCCCTGCATTAAAGTCCCCGGCCACTAGGAGCGCTGCCTCTGGATGAGCGTTTTCCTGTTTGCTTGTGGCCTTGTACAGCTCATTGAGTGCAATCTTAGTGCCAGCATCGGTTTGTGGTGGTAAATAGACAGCTACGAAAAATATAGAAGAAAACTCTCTTGGTAATTAGTGTGGTCTACAGCTTATGAGATACTCTACCTCAGGCGAGCAAAACCTAGAGACTTCCTTAGTAATAGATTTTATGCACCAGCTGTTGTTTACAAATATACACTGACCGCCACCCTTTGTCTTACCAGAGTCAGCCGTTCTATCCTGCCGGTGTATCGTATATCCCGCCAGCTGTATGTTATCCATGTCGTCGTTCAGCCACGACTCGGTAAAACATAAGATGTTACAGTTTTTAATGTCCCGTTGGTAGGATATTCTTGATCTTAGGTCGTCCATTTTTTTCCAAATGATTGTATGTTGGCTAATAGGATTGATGGAAGAGGCAGATTACTCGTCGCCGTCTGATCCTTACAAGGCACCCCGACCTACGTCCACGATATCTCCGTCTCTTGCTCATGCGAATGACGTGGATTTGGGCCTTGTCGGGTGTCTGTAGAATATCCTTTGCGTCCGACTCGTTGAAGAAAAAATCTTCATCCAATACGAGGTAGGTAATCCATGTCCTGATATCCAGAAGCTCTTTTGGTCATAAGAGACGGTGGCAGAAACATTATGTACAGAATTAATTACAAATAACGTGAAAAAACACACAATAGCACAATTGGTTAGAGATCCGTAAAACGGCAGCAATCTCCTCCGGCGCCCTCTCTCTTCAAGGCGTCCCTATGAGGTCAGATGACTGAGTGTGCACACCGATATTGTATCAGAATACAGTCTCTGTGCCAAACCTGATTCCTTGTGAACCTGAAACATTTCTCCGATAAAATGGTCTGCCAAGTGAACACCTGATTTCAGAGGTCTTGAATGTACTTGGCATCTCTCTGGGCACACACTAGTTGTTTCGACGTAATTTTTCAACATACTGTAAAGTGGAATCAATGTGGAAAATATATTGGATTTGAAAAAAAGTCATCAACCAGTACTGTTTTCATCCAATTTCAACCAGCGTTGTAAACATTGAAATTAGGGTAAAACTTAAACTTAAATATATTGACTTACCCTGACTAACAGGTTGTTACATCAATCTAATGTCAACATAATCATAAGAACTACTGTATGTTTAGGTTGAAATTGTGTTAAATTACACATAGAAACTTAAAACATATTTTTCATCCTATATTCAATATATGTATATTGGGTGGTTGAAATTATGTGGAATTTTAGATTTGATTAGACATACACTGCTCAAAAAAATAAAGGGAACACTTAAACAACACAATGTAACTCCAAGTCAATCACACTTCTGTGAAATCAAACTGTCCACTTAGGAAGCAACACTGATTGACAATAAATTTCACATGCTGTTGTGCAAATGGAATAGACAACAGGTGGAAATTATAGGCAATTAGCAAGACACCCCCAATAAAGGACTGGTTTTGCAGGTGGTGACCACAGACCACTTCTCAGTTCCTATGCTTCCGGGCTGATGTTTTGGTCACTTTTGAATGCTGGCGGTGCTTTCACTCTAGTGGTAGCATGAGACGGAGTCTACAACCCACACAAGTGGCTCAGGTAGTGCAGCTCATCCAGGATGGCACATCAATGTGAGCTGTGGCAAGAAGGTTTGCTGTGTCTGTCAGCGTAGTGTCCAGAGCATGGAGGGGCTACCAGGAGACAGGCCAGTACATCAGGAGACGTGGAGGAGGCCGTAGGAGGGCAACAACCCAGCAGCAGGACTGCTACCTCCTTTGTGCAAGGAGGAGCAGGAGGAGCACTGCCAGAGCCCTGCAAAATGACCTCCAGCAGGCCACAAATGTGCATGTGTCTGCTCAAACGGTCAGAAACAGACTCCATGAGGGTGGTATGAGGGCCCGACGTCCACAGGTGGGGGTTGTGCTTACAGCCCAACACCGTGCAGGACGTTTGGCATTTGCTAGAGAACACCAAGATTTGCAAATTCGCCACTGGCGCCCTGTGCTCTTCACAGATGAAAGCAGGTTCACACTGAGCACGTGACAGACGTGACAGAGTCTGGAGACGCAGTGGAGAACGTTCTGCTGCCTGCAACATCCTCCAGCATGACCGGTTTGGCGGTGGGTCAGTCATGGTGTGGGGTGTAATTTCTTTGGGGGGCCGCACAGCCCTCCATGTGCTCGCCAGAGGTAGCCTGACTGCCATTAGGTACAAAGATGAGATCCTCAGACCCCTTGTGAGACCATATGCTGGTGCGGTTGGCCCTGGGTTCCTCCTAATGCAAGACAATGCTAGACCTCATGTGGCTGGAGTGTGTCAGCAGTTCCTGCAAGAGAAAGGCATTGATGCTATGGACTGGCCCGCCCATTCCCCAGACCTGAATCCAATTGAGCACATCTGGGACATCATGTCTCGCTCCATCCACCAACGCCACATTGCACCACAGACTGTCCAGGAGTTGGCGGATGCTTTAGTCCAGGTCTGGGAGGAGATCCCTCAGGAGACCATCCGCCACCTCATCAGGAGCATGCCCAGGTGTTGTAGGGAGGTCATACAGGCACGTGGAGGCCACACACACTACTGAGCCTCATTTTGACTTGTTTTAAAGACATTACATCAAAGTTGGATCAGCCTGTAGTGTGTTTTCCACTTTAATTTTGAGGGTGACTCCAAATCCAGACCTCCATGGGTTGATACATTTGATTTCCATTGATAATTTTTGTGTGATTTTGTTGTCAGCACATTCAACTATGTAAAGAAAAAAGTATTTAATAAGATTATTTCATTCATTCAGATCTAGGATGTGCTATTTTAGTGTTCCCTTAATTTTTTTGAGCAGTGTATTTTATTTCACCTTGTTTCCATGTTGATAGTAAAATGGTATGTTTGAATCAACGTTGTTGTTTCAACGTCATGCTATCAACCTAAATAAATTGATATATTGAAATAAAATGTGATGCCACAGTCCAACGATTTCTGACTGAACAGTGACTCCTACTGGTATATGAGGGGTAATGCACATCTACCATCTAGATGCCTGCCTCTATGTACCCTGCTTGGCTTTGGAAACAAGCTGTGGTCGTTTGAGCTGAGCTATCATGTCAACACATTTAGATAAAGATCAGCTTCCATACTCATTTGCGTGGAATAGATTGTCTGTTATATATGTTATTCATAATATACAGTATATATACAGTGAGGGAAAAAAGTATTTGATCCCCTGCTGATTTTGTACGTTTGCCCACTGACAAAGAAACGATCAGTCTATAATTTTAATGGTAGGTTTATTTGAACAATGAGAGACAGAATAACAACAACAAAAATCCAGAAAAACACATGTCAAAAATGTTATAAATTGATTTGCATTTTAATGAGGGAAATAAGTATTTCACCCCCTCTCAATCAGAAAGATTTCTGGCTCCCAGGTGTCTTTTATACAGGTAACGAGCTGAGATTAGGAGCACACTCTTAAAGGGAGTGCTCCTAATCTCAGTTTGTTACCTGTATAAAATAAACCTGTCCACAGAAGCAATCAATCAATCCAATTCCAAACTCTCCACCATGGCCAAGACCAAAGAGCTCTCCAAGGATGTCAGGGGCAAGATTGTAGACCTACACAAGGCTGGAATGGGCTACAAGACCATCGCCAAGCAGCTTGGTGAGAAGGTGACAACAGTTGGTGCGATTATTCGCAAATGGAAGAAACACAAAATAACTGTCAATCTCCCTCGGCCTGGGGCTCCATGCAAGATCTCACCTTGTGGAGTTGCAATGATCATGAGAACGGTGAGGAATCAGCCCAGAACTACACGGGAGGATCTTGTCAATGATCTCAAGGCAGCTGGGACCATAGTCACCAAGAAAACAATTGGTACAACTTCACCGCATCAAAGGGACGATGGACGGGGCCATGTACCGTCAAATCTTGCGTGAGAACCTCCTGCCCTCAGCCAGGGCATTGAAAATGGGTTGTGGATGGGTATTCCAGCATGACAATGACCCAAAACACACGGCCAAGGCAACAAAGGAGTGGCTCAAGAAGAAGCACATTAAGGTCCTGGAGTGGCCTAGCCAGTCTCCAGACCTTAATCCCATAGAAAATCTGTGGAGGGAGCTGAAGGTTCGAGTTGCCAAACGTCAGCCTCGAAACCTTAATGACTTGGAGAAGATCTGCAAAGAGGAGTGGAACAAAATCCCTCCTGAGATGTATGCAAACCTGGTCGCCAACTACAAGAAATGTCTGACCTCTAAAATTAGCCAACAAGGGTTTTGCCACCAAGTACTAAGTCATACTTTTTTCCCTCACTGTACTATGCAAGCAGGAGATACATCTCCTTCAAATGTTGATATTTGGTTGCATTCACAATTCAATTTCCAGTTTGTCTACAAATGAATTATTGATATGTTGGATTCAAGTCTCCATTGCAACCAAAAATCTAATTCAAAGAACAGCACTTAATCAAATCAAACATTAAATGCACTTCAAATAAAGTTTGATTTGACTTAGTCCTATTCTTCAACTTAGATTTTTGGTTGAGATAGAGACAAGAATCCAACATATTAATAACTTATAGATAACATTTGAAATCAACCAACCATCCTTCATACACAAGACAATATCCAAAGGTAAAAGTGTGTTGTTCATATCATGAATTTGGCATCCTATTTATAGGACAAATGGTAACTACTTCTAAACTTCCAAAGATCCAATCAACCTTGGATGAATGATAGTATACCTAGCTACACGTTGAAATTATGCTGTCCTTTGTTGGGCAAATCAGATATCAATGTAGCCTACATAAATTCATCCTCACTCCGAATTTACTTTCCCATCAGCTTGTGTAAGAAAAGTTAGAGGAGTTACTTTCAACTATTCAATATTATTTTGGTAGTCACACAAATGAGTATGGAAGCTGATCAATGATTTAAAAGTGTTGACATGATAGCTCAGCTGAATCGAACACAGCTTGTTTGCTAAGCGGGGTACATAGAGGTAGGCATCTGGATGGTAGACTTCTCACTGAAGTGCATTACCCCTCATATACCAGTAGGAGTCAATGTTCAGGCAGAAATTGTTGGACTGGGACTTCGCATTGTATTTCAATATTCCTCTTTTATTTAGGTTGATGGCATGATGTTGAAACAATGACGTTGATTCAAACATACCATTTTACTATCAACATTGAAACAAGGTCAAATAAAATATGACTAATCAAATATTGAATATAGGATGAGAATTATTTTTTACATTTCTATGTGGAATTTTCAACACAATTTCAACATATTCATAGTTCTGATGGTTATGTTGAAATTAGATTGATGTAACAACCTGTTTGTCAGGTTAAGTCAATGCAGTTAAGTTGAAGTTTTTCCCTAATTTCAATGTTTACAACGCTGGTTTGAAATTAGATGAAAACAGTCCTGGTTGATTTGACTTTTTTTCAAATCCAATCTGAACAAAAACATAAACGCAACATGCAGCAATTTCAAAATATTTTACTGAGTTACAGTTCATATAAGGAAATCAGTCAATTTATATAAATTCAAATTCATTGTCCCACTCTTCAATGGCTGTGCAAAGTTGCTGGATTTTGGCGGGAACTGGAACACGCTGTCGTACAAGTCGATCCAGAGCATCCCAAACATGCTCAATGGGTGACACATCTGGTGAGTATGCAGGCCATGGAAGAACTGGGACATTTTCAGCTTCCAGGAATTGTTTACAGATCATTGCGACATGAGGCTGTGCATTATCATGCTGAAACATGAGGTTGTGGAGGTGGATGAATAGCACGGTATCTCTGTGCATTCAAATTGCCATCGATAAAATGCAATTGTGTTCGTTGTCCATAGCTTATGCCTGCCCATACCATAACCCCTCCGCCACCATGGGGCACTCTGTTCACAACGTTGACATCAGCAAACCGCTCACCGACACGACGCCATCTGCCCACACGTCTGCCATCTGCCCTGTACAGTTGTAACCGGGATTGATCCGGGAAAAGCACACTTCTCCAGCCTGCCAGTGGCCATCAAAGGTGAGCATTTGCCGAATGAAGTCGGTTACGACGCCGAACTGTAGTCAGGTCAAGACCCTGATGAGGACGATGAGCACGCAGATGAGCTTCCCTGAGACGGTTTCTGACAGTTTGTGCAGAAATTCTTCGGTTGTGCAAACCCACAATTTTATCAGCTGTCCGGGTGGCTAGTCTCAGACGATGGGCTGGCGTGGTTACACGTGGTCTGCGGTTGTGAGGCCGGTTGGTATGTTAAAGGTGGCTTATGGTAGAGAAATGAACATTCAATTCTCTGGCAACAGCTCTGGTGGAAATTCCTGCAGTCAGCATGCCAATTGCACTCTCCCTCAAAACTTGAGACATCTGTGGCATTGTGTTGTGTGACAAAACTGCACTTTTTAGAATGGCATCTGTGAAATGATCATGCTGTTTAATCAGCTTCTTCATATGCCACACCTGTCAGGTGGATGGATTATCTTGGCAAAGGAGAAATGTATTTGTGCACAACATTTTTAGAGAAATAATATTTCTGTGCATCTGAAACATTTCGGGCATCTTTTATTTCAGCTCATAAAACTTGGGACCAACACTTTACATTTTGCTTTATATTTTTATTTAGTAAAATACTTTGACAAATTACATTGAAACAATATTGATTCAAACAGTGTCTGCCCAGTGGGATGGCCCGACCTTCCAATTGTCTGCTTCGTCTTGGTTTTAACCCCTGATTGTTTGGAGGTGACCATTGAAGTCCCACTCCTGGAACTCTGCCCAGTCGGGTGCCTTTTAGTTTTTTGGAGACCATCCAGCAGCATGGAGGCAAATTACGTTTTAATGAGACGACAGAGCAATGTTGCATCATGGTGTCATAAATGTAGCCGTGGCATGTCTCTAGCTGCCAAACGCACCGCCCCCTCTCACCCCCATCCTCTGTAAACGTGTCACTTAAGCCCGGAGAAATGTCTGTCGATTCTTTTGGATTTAATGAGCTTTTAGGGCAATAAAAGTTCCCTCTCACTTTTTTTATTTTTTATTTCACCTGTATTTAACCAGGTAAACCAGTTGAGAACAAGTTCTCATTTACAACTGCGACCTGGCCAAGATAAAGCAAAGCAGTGCGATAAAAACAACACAGAGTTACATATGGGGTAAAACAAAACAAAGTCAAAAATACAACAGAAATACATATATATACAGTGTGTGCAAATGTAGCAAGTTATGGAGGTAAGGCAATAAATAGGCTATAGTGCAAAATAATTACAATTAGTATTAACACTGGAATGATAGATGTGCAAGAGATGATGTGCAAATAGAGATACTGGGGTACAAATGAGCAAAATAAATAACAATATAGGGATGAGGTAGTTGGGCGGGCTAATTTCAGATGGGCTGTGTACAGGTGCAGTGATCGGTAAGGTGCTCTGACAACTGATGCTTAAAGTTAGTGAGGGAGATAAGTGTCTCCAGCTTCAGAGATTTTTGCAATTTGTTCCAGTCATTGGCAGCAGAGAACTGGAAGGAATTGCGGCCAAAGGAGGTGTTGGCTTTGGGGATGACCAGTGAGATATACCTGCTGGAGCGCAGACTACGGGTGGGTGTTGCTATGGTGACCAATGAGCTAAGATAAGGCGGGGATTTGCCTAGCAGTGATTTATAGATGGCCTGGAGCCAGTGGGTTTGGCGACGAATATGTAGTGAGGACCAGCCAACAAGAGCGTACAGGTCACAGTGGTGGGTATTATATGGGGCTTTGGAGACAAAACGGATGGCACTGTGATAGACTACATCCAATTTGCTGAGTAGAGTGTTGGAGGCTATTTTGTAAATGACATCGCCGAAGTCAAGGATCGGTAGGATAGTCAGTTTTACGAGGGCATGTTTGGCAGCATGAGTGAAGGAGGCTTTGTTGCGAAATAGGAAACCGATTCTAGATTTAACTTTGGATTGGAGATTCTTAATGTGAGTCTGGAAGGAGAGTTTACAGTCTAACCAGACACCTAGATATTTGTAGTTGTCCACATACTCTAGGTCAGACCCGTCGAGAGTGGTGATTCTAGTCGGGTGGGCGGGTGCAAGCAGCGTTCGGTTGAAGAGCATGCATTTAGTTTTACTAGTGTTTAAGAGCAGTTGGAGGCTACTGAAGGAGTGTTGTATGGCATTGAAGCTCGTTTGGAGGTTTGTTAACACAGTGTCCAATGAAGGGCCAGATGTATACAAAATGGTGTCGTCTGCGTAGAGGTGGATCTGAGAGTCACCAGCAGCAAGAGCGACGTCATTGATATACACAGAGAAAAGAGTCGGCCCAAGAATTGAACCCTGTGGCACCCCCATAGAGACTGCCATAGGTCCAGACAACAGGCCCTCCGATTTGACACATTGAACTCTATCTGAGAAGTAGTTGGTGAACCAGGCGAGGCAGTCATTTGAGAAACCAAGGCTATTTAGTCTGCCAATAAGAATGCGGTGGTTGACAGAGTCGAAAGCCTTGGCCAGGTCAATGAAAACGGCTGCACAGTACTGTCTATTATCGATCGCGGTTATAATATCGTTTAGGACCTTGAGCGTGGCTGAAGTGCACCCATGACCAGCTCGGAAACCGGATTGCATAGCGGAGAAGGTACGGTGGGATTCGAAATGGTCGGTGATCTGCTTGTTGACTTGGCTTTCAAAAACTTTTGAAAGGCAGGGCAGGATGGATATGGGTCTGTAATAGTTTGAATCTAGAGTGTCACCCCCTTTGAAGAGGGGGATGACCGCGGCAGCTTTCCAATCTCTGGGGATCTCAGACGTTACGAAAGAGAGGTTGAACAGGCTAGTAATAGGGGTTGCGACAATTTCGGCGGCTAGTTTTAGAAAGAAAGGGTCCAGATTGTCTAGCCCAGAAGATTTGTAGGGGTCCAGATTTTGCAGCTCTTTCAGAACATCAGCTGTCTGGATTTGTGTGAAGGAGAAGCGGGGGGGGCATGGGCAAGTTGCAGCGGAGGGTGCAGAGCTGGTGGCCAGGGTAGTGGTAGCCAGGTGGAAAGAAAGGCCAGCCGTAGCAAAATGCTTGTTGAAATTCTCGATTATTGTAGATTTATCGGTGGTGATAGTGTTTCCTAGCCTCAGTGCAGTGGGCAGCTGGGAGGAAGTGCTCTTATTTTCCATGGACTTTACAGTGTCCCAAAACTTTTTGGAGTTAGTGCTACAGGAAGCAAATTTCTGTTTGAAAAAGTTAGCCTTTGCTTTCCTAACTGCTTGTGTATATTGATTCCTAACTTCCCTGAAAAGTTGCATATCGCGGGGGCTATTTGATACTAATGCAGTACGCCACAGGATGTTTTTGTGCTGGTCAAGGGCAGTCAAGTCTGAGGAGAACCAGGGGCTATATCTGTTCTTAGTTCTGTATTTTTTGAATGGGGCATGTTTATTTAAGATTGAGAGGAAATTACTTTTAAAGAACAACCAGGCATCCTCTACTGACGGAATGAGATCTATATCCATCCAGGATACCTGGGCCAGGTCAATTAGGAAGGCCTGCTCGCTGAAGTGTTTTTGGGAGCGTTTGACAGTGATGAGGGGTGGTTGTTTGACCGCGGACCCGTTACGGACGCAGGCAATAAGGCAGTGATCGCTGAGATCCTGGTTGAAGACAGCAGAGGTGTATTTAGAGGGTAAGTTAGTCAGGATGATATCTATGAGGGTACCCATGTTTACGGATTTAGGGTTGTACCTGGTAGGTTCGTTTATAATTTGTGTGAGATTGAGGGCATCTAGTTTAGATTGTAGGATGGCCGGGGTGTTAAGCATATCCCAATTTAGGTCACCAAGCAGTACGAACTCTGAGGATAGATGGGGGGCAATTAATTCACATATGGTGTCCAGGGCACAGCTGGGGGCTGAGGGGGGTCTGTAGCAAGCGGCAACAGTGAGAGATTTATTTCTGGAAAGGTGGATTTTTAGAAGTAGAAGCTCAAACTGTTTGGGCACAGACCTGGATAGTATGATAGAGCTCTGCAGGCTATTTCTACAGTAGATTGCAACTCCACCCCCTTTGGCAGTTCTATCTAGACGGAAAATGTTATAGTTGGGGATGGAAATTTCAGAATTTTTGGTGGCCTGCCTAAGCCAGGATTCAGACACTGCTAGAACATCAGGGTTGGCGGAGTGTGCTAACGCAGTGAATAACTCAAACTTAGGAAGGAGGCTTCTGATATTTACGTGCAGAAAACCAAGACTTTTACGGTTACAGAAGTCAACAAATGATAGCTCCTGGGGAGTAGGAGTGATACTGGGGGCTGCAGGGCCTGGGTTAGCCTCTACATCACCAGAGGAACAGAGGAGGACTAGAATAAGGATACGACTAAAGGCTTTAAGAACAGGTCTTCTAGTGCGTTGGGTACATAGAATAAAGGGGGCAGTTCTCCGGGCGTTGTAGAAAAGATTCAGGGCATTATGTACAGAAAAGGATATGGAAGGATATGAGTACAGTTCAGGTAACCCTAAGCGTTGGGTAACAATGAAAGAGATAGCGTCACTGGAGGCACCGATTGAGCCGGTCTCGGCGTGTATGGGGGGTGGAACAAAGGAACTATTTGAGGCATTTTGAGAGGGACTAGGGGTTCTACAGTGAAATTGTATAATAAGAACTAACCCAAACAGCAATAGGCAAGGCATAATTGACATGTGAGAGAGGCATAAAGCAGTCACAGGTGTTATTAGAGAGAGCTAAGACAACAACTGGAAATAGCGATAACGTTTGGGCTAAGGCTAAACAGAATAAACAGGACAGGGTACCGTGTAAAGGAACAGTCCAGCAGGCATCAGCTGTGCAGCTGAGTGATCATAAGGTCCAGTGAACAGCAATATGTGAGTCCGAGAGCAGTTCAAATTGGTGCTTCAGCACAGCTAGCAGGGAGCACAGTTGTAGTTTGCGTGTGCTAGCGGGCCGGGGCTGGCAGATGGATCTTCGTGGTCGTCGCAACGGGAAGCCTGTTGAAACCACATCAGACTATTTCGTCGGCAGACCAGTCGTGTTGGATCGGCGGGGCTCAGTGTCAACACTAGGAGGTCCCGTCCGGTTGACAGAGAGGTAGATAGCCGGGAGATGGGCCTGAGGCTAGCTCAAGGCTAACTGGTGCTTGCTATAGGGCAATGGTAATCAGCCAACAACAGGTTGCAGCTAGCTAGCTGGTTGCGATGATCCGGCGCTAGGGTCCAGTGATTCCGGCAGAAAGTCCAATAAGCTCTGGGTCGATAGCACGCTGTGCAGACTGGCCGACGAATTGTCCAGGCTAGAGCTAGAGCTGGCTGGTGGATAGTGTAGGCCACGGACAGTGGTGAAGACGCTAACGGTGACTAGTAGCAAGTAGCCATTCAGTTGCAGCTACACTATTTTCAGCTTACGGTTCTTGATGAAAGTTATAAAGAAATAATAGAATCCTTTCCACGTTGGGTGAGGCGGGTTGCAGGAAAGTATATTTAGTTAAAGAATGAAAAGTAAAAATTGAGAAATATATACAAAATAGACAAAAAAAAACAAGAAACGGGATATTTACACAGGGACAATGAATAAAAGCGACCGCACTGCTACGCCATCTTGGGTTACCTATCACTGCAAAGACTGTACTTACGAAGAGCTACAACACATACAGAAACATATACATTTTACTCAAACTGGTGAGAAAAAAGTATACTTCAGTGTCAAAGTTCATGCAACAACAGCATGGGCTTGGATAACAAAATGTATGGTAAAAGTGTGTACTTATTTACAGTGCATTTCTTGGAAATAAAATGTCATAAACAAACCATTGGGCGCATACACTACATACCAGTGGCAGTCGGTGCCGTTTAAGATGAGGGAGGATGATTTTTATTGATTTTTTTATGAACATGGCCTTATTTCTATTACAGCATATTTGATGACTGTCATTCATATTCCATTCACCCAGCTCAACGTAACATCAATACATTTAGGCTACTACATGATACTATAATTTTCCCTATACTCATCATGAGGTTGCTACAACCTAGCCTATGAATGAAAGTTTATAACATAGGTGCACAGGTCGAGAGAATTTGGAGAAATCAAGGTGACAGACAGTGACACATTCAATACACATTCATTAGTCCAACAGTTGCAAACGAGAGTTTCTATTGGACAAATTCAGGTATGTTTATCCCCGTTTCGTTTGCTTCCGTTTTTCAACAGAATCGGCACAATGAATACACCCCTGATCACACGCAAACACAGTTCACTTTCATATAAGCCACATACAAACAGCTCGTTGTCTATATATAATTCCTTCTCGCATCTATCTTCTCGGTCTCTTCCTCTCACCTTTTCCCTTCGCTTGTGGACTTCTGTTCACAACACATCAGCTGTCTGTGACCAGGCGAAAAACCCTTTCTAAGACAAACCTTCATATGATGACCACTAATAGCTACACACAGCCTACATTGTTGTCACATCATAGTCAACACAACAACAGCTACTAGAACTAACATATTAGTAAGCCCACTACAATCATGCAGTACAGTGTAGTCAGCTGCAAGCAGTTATTGCCACCAGTGGGCCCCGTGGCAATAAATTAATAAAACCAAAAGCTCACCTCGACTTGGAAGAGTTCCAGTGTTGGATAGCCAACTACTCACCTCATTGTATGCACTGCAGTGCTAGCTAGCTGTAGCTTAGTACTAGATTCATTTTGGTACTAGATTCATTCTCTGATCCTTTGATTGGGTGGACAACATGTGAGTTTATGCTGCAAGAGCTCTGATAAGTTGTAGGACATCCTCTGGAAGTTGTCATAATTACTGTGTAAGTCTTTGGAAGGGGGTGAGAACCAAGAGTCTCCTAGGTTTTGTATTGAAGTCAATGTACCCAGAGGAGGACAGAAGCTAGAAGTCCTCCGGCTACACCAAGGTGCTACCCTACAGAGTGCTGCTGAGGCTACTGTAGACCTTCATTTGGTGACGTGAATATAGTTAGCATAGTTTTATCTAAAAAGGATAACTTTAATGTTTCACTATTTTTATGAAATTTACTAAGGAGGATGGTCCTCACCTTCCTCCTCTGAGGAGCCTCCACTGGTACATACAGTACGTATATTGATTGCATCACATACATTTGTTGGAAAAGACAAACAATCCCTTACTTTTAGACTTATAATCAAATTATCATCATGCGTCTTGCTGCATATTCTCAGTCTTGCTGCAGATTCTCAGCTCAGATCCAGTCCATAGTTAGCGAACCAGTGTCCTGTTCTGGTCCTCACACACCTGTTCCTCCTGAGTGACTTTGCCCTCTTCCACGTCAGTAGTGTGGGGAAAGAGTTTGTTATTCACTCTGACATAACATGGCAATGGTACTTGACTATGGCCGTGTGAAAAGGTCAATGATGTGTAACAGTCTCTTCAACTGTGTGTGTGTGTGTGTGTGTATCACAGTCAAGCTCTTCGCTGTGACCTGCGAGATAATCAAAGGAGAGAAGCAGTTTTACTACAAAGCGCATAAGTTCTACGAGGACGTGGAGCCGTCAGAGGAGGGAATGATGGGAGATTTCATTGAGATCTCCCACGTCGACCTAGAAGGCTCCAGGAACTTTCTGAGCAGGTTTATTATAAGTCTACTAAAGAACACTTGTCACTGAAATGACACCTCTAGCTTGGATGATATATATATATTTTTTGCCTTTATTGAATACTATATGGTAGTGAATGCTGTATTCATGCACGCAACAGAGCCTGCATGTGTCACAGAACCCAAGATTATATTTCTACTGTTATCTATTTATTGCATGAAATGCATCATCTTTCTGGTATAAAAATACCTTCTCCCATGAGCCAAACCTTTTGTCATCTACAAAGGGAGATGCACCTTGGCCCAAAACACATCATGTACTGTAGCTAATGGTCAATTTGACCTCCTGCCAGACCAGCTCTATAATAATACGTGGCCAGAGCCCAGCCGTTAATCCCCATGTACCCTGTGTAAATCGTACACTTGGTCCACAAAACTGTAGAGGGTCAACATTCAGTATGCATGGTCTTACAGTGTGTGTGTGTGTGCATGTACTTACATAAATGTTAATTCATGGGAATGTGTGTGACATGGAAACAGGTCTATTTATAGAGTCATCTGGTGTATTTCTCATTACGATCTGCTGGGATTTGGGGGTTAAAGTAAAGGAAATAGAGAATATATAGGGCGGACTAGCTGTGAGCCTAATGTTAACACACTCATACCAATTTTACATAGCTCCTAAGATATCACTGCTACTGTCCAGTATACTGCTACCGTACATGACAGAGGAAGGAGGATACTGTCCAATGTGATGATCTGGCCTACACCTTTCTACTGTACCTTCTGTTGCCAGTGGAGTTCTATACGATTCCTGTAGAATACTATAATAATCTGCCAACAATGTTTACATTTAATTTGTTACATTTAAAGGGGAAATAACTTTTTGATGTATAAATTAATGATATTTACCCATTGATTCTTGTAGAAAATAACTTAGAAATGCCTCACGAGCTTAGTTCAACTGTCATACCCCATCAGAACCCAAAATATAATCTGGTTTAACTCCAATGTTTGTAAACAAAGTAATTGTAAAAAAAAAAAACACTGAAAAGCCTCAAAACATTATTTTAACTATAATTTTGATATCATGGATGGTCAGTCCTTGCATCCATAGCTCTGTCTTTGAATTTGAATGTGGTTACATTTCTCCAGCCCTATCCTCCCCACTTTTTACCGAAACAGTGGTGGGAGGACTCTGTAATTTTTTCAACTGTTGATTGCCGCTTTAAATCAGTCATTAGAAAAATCTCCTGGAATAGCTTTACTGCTTGGCGGGAGGCAAAGCAGGGTGACTTTGACAATGATGCTTTTAGGTAGTCTCCTGAGTGGCGCAGTGGTCCCACTAGAGATCCTGGTTCGAATCCAGGCTCTGTCGCAGCCGGCCGCGACCGGGAGACTCATGGGCAGCGCACAGTTGTCCAGGGTAGGGGAGGGAATGGCCGGAAGGGATGTAGCTCAGTTGATAGAGCATGGCGTTTGCAACGCCAGGGTTGTGGGTTCAATTCCCACGGGGGACCAGTATGAAAAAAATATATATATGTATTCACTAACTGTAAGTCGCTCTGGATAAGAGCGTCTGCTAAATGACTAAAATGTAAATGTAAATGTAACAGACACTTTAGAGCAAAAATAATATAAACCCTAAGGCTGTTTCCATTCAGTAATCAGACTAGTGATGTCAGATGTCCTCACACAAATCCCACACTGCTTTGTCCAAATGGCAAAGGCCCTGCGGATGACGAACATAGCTTTACTTACACAACTCAATTGACACACCATGCATAGGGCTGTGGCGGTCATGAAATTTTGTCAGCCAGTGATTGTCAAGCAAATAACTGCCGGTCTCACGGTAATTGACCGTTAATTAACAAACACATTTAGCATCTCCTGGCTTCCACGCATAGCCTACAAGCCACTGATGCAGACTTTTGGAACATCTACATTTAAAAAAGTCTAATAAATCCATGTAATATAGCCTACACCATCACAATAAATCCATTATTTATTTTAGGCAGGTCTAAAGAGAGTCGCACACTCCATATGTATAACTCCCAGTAATTTATTGGGTAAAAAAACACCAACGCTTCAGCATCACTATGCCTTCTTCAAGAAGGCACAGTGATGCTGAAACATTGGTGGTTATAGGCTACATGTGCACCACCAAGTCAGAACAGTAGGCTAAATTATGAGGGGAAAAGGGACCAAATTATAAGGGTGAGGCACATGGGCTACTGACAGTTTACTACACACCATACACTTAGTATTACTTAGCTACAGTATACATATCTCCCTGGCATATAACATAATTTATGCAGCAGCATACAATACATTTTTGGACTCCCCTTGTTGTGCTGTGCGGCAGTCCTTCGGGGGCAAATTTTGTCATCAGGTCTGGCATTCTCTGGATTTACGATGCTTTCAAGACAACTGGGAACTCTGAAAAAAACAAGGTCGAATCATGACTTTAGCGATCTTCAGGTCGGAGCTCTAGAAAGAGGCCCGAGTTCCCAACTTGGAATTCTGAGTTGGATGACCGTTGAAAACGTACTTTCCCAGTAGGAGCTCATTTTTTTCTAAGTTCCCAGTTGTCTTGAACTCACTGAAGTCCAAGTTTTCAGTTGTTTTGAAAGTGGCAGAAGTCATGCTGGATTGACAGCATGGCCAATGTTGAATATTTATCATTTTAAGACCCTTAAACCCAGACTTGGACCACACATCCACTCCACTGAATAGCAGGCTAGTGATTGCTTTGCAATGCTTGCAGTTAGCCACTGAGTCCTTCCAAACCACTCATTGTTGAATTTGCGATTTCCAACTTGTTGTGTAATGTTTATGGCTGATGAGCACCAATACATTTTATCTATAATTTCTCTTCATAATTTATCTTCATATGACAAGGATTAAAAAGGATTTGCCAGTAGATTGTTGACTTGATTCATGATGACGACTGATAGCTAAGATTTTGAAAGTATGATGTTGACATGACCTATTTGTAAGTCGCTCTGGATAAGAGCGTCTGCTAAATGACGTAAATGTAAATGTAAATGATCAGTCCAATCAAAGCTACTGTAGATATAACGTGATTTGAAGTCATTTGATCTGTGGCCAATGACCTTGAGCCTTCTTGGATGGGCACTTCTAATGTAACTCTATGGCAGCATCCAAGGGGCTTGAATTTTCGAGCTCTACCCTTAGATTTTGCAGTGACGAAGTGTCTCCATGAGTGACATAACACTGAGCCAATCACGGCGCAATTAGAGAACATTACAAACCCCTATGCTCCTTATTTTCCACTGGCTTCCCCACCACCACAGAAAGCACTGAGCTAGGCTGAAACACCTGCACTTTGGAGCTTCCTTACTCAAGAAAGTATTCAGACCCCTTGACTCTTTCCATATCTTGTTACGTTACTGCCTTATTTTAAAATGGATTAAATAAATAAAAATCCTCTTCAATCTACACACAATACCCTATAATGACAAAGTGAAAAGAGGTTTTTAGAAATGTTTGCAAATTTATACAAAAATATGAAAGACAGAAATACCTTATTTACGTAAGTTTTCAGACCCTTTGCTATGGGACTTGAAATTGAGCTCAGGTGCATCCTGTTTCCATTGATCATCCTTGAGATGTTTCTACAACTTGATTTGGAGTCCACCTGTGGTAAATTCAGTTGATTGGACATGATTAGGAAAGGCACACACCTGTCTCTATAAGGTCCCACAGTTGACAGCGCATGTCAGAGCAAACACCAAGCCATGAGGTCAAAGGAATTGCCTGTAGATCTCAGAGAGGATTGTGTCGAGGCACATATCTGGAGAAGGGTAGCAACACATTTCTGCAGCCTGAAGGTCCCCAAGAACACAATGGCCTCCATCATTCTTAAATGGAAGAAGTTTGGAACCACCAAGACTCTTCCTAGAGCTGGCCGCCCGGCCAAATTGAGCAATCGGGGGAGAAGGGCCTTAGTCAGGGAGGTGACCAAGAACCCATTGGTCACTCTGACAGAGCTCCAGAGTTCCTCTGTGGAGATGAGAGAACCTTCCAGAAGGACAACCATCTCTGCAGCACTCCACCAATCATGCCTTTATGGTAGAGTGGCCAGACAGAAGCCACTCCTCAGCAAAAGGCACATGACAGCCCGCTTGGAGTTTGTCAAAAGGCACCTAAAGGACTCTCAGACCATGAGAAACAAGATTCTCTGGTCTGAATGCCAAGCGTCACGTCTGGAGGAAACCTGGCACTGTCCCTACGGTGAAGCATGGTGGTGGAATTATCATGCTGTGGGGATGATTTTCAGCGGCAGGGACCTGGAGACTAGTCAGGATCGAGGGAAAGATTAACAGAGCAAAGTACAGAGAGATCCTTAATGAAAACCTGCTCCAGAGTGCTCAGGACCTCAGACTGGAGCGAAGGTTCACCTTCCAACAGGACAACGACCCTAAACACACAGCCAAGACAATGCAGGAGTGGCTTCAGGACAAGTCTCTGAATGTCCTTGAGTGGCTCAGCCATAGCCCGGACTTGAACCCGATCTAACATCTCTGGAGAGACCTGAAAATAGCTGTGCATTGACGCTCCCCATCCAACCTGACAGAGCTTGAGAAGATCTGCAGAGAAGAATGGGAGAAACTCCCCAAATACAGATTTGCCAAGCTTGCAGCGTCATACCCAAGAAGACTTGAGGCTGTAATCGCTGCTATAGGTGCTTCAACAAAGTACAGGTTCTGAATACTTAGGTAAATATTTTTTTTTATAAAGTTGCATAATCATTTTTTAAACTGTTTTTGCTTTGTCATTATGGGGTATTGTGTGTAGGCTGATGAGGGGAAAAAACAATTCAATCCATTTTAGAATAAGGCTGTAACATCACAAAATGTGAATACTTTCCGAATGTACTGTATATGCTTAATTTACAATTATTTATGTAACTTTAGTTGTGATACAAATGTTGGGCTATATGTTTAGATTTTTTATACATTCTAAGGCTGCATGATGCGATGATGATGATTTGAAAAAAAAGTTGCATGAAAGGCATGAGCTCCGCTTTGTTTTTTTGCGCAGGCTGTACACACTTCATCAGTCTCTCATTCACAATTTTACAAGCCCTTGATAATGCCTAGAATTTCCCGGCTGCATCCCCTTTGTGTGGCCGTAATGGCCCCTAAAGAAATCCATGCCTTTTGCGGCCAGTGCCATTGTGCCCTTGGGCTGAATATAATCATTATAATTCCCTTCTCCCGGCTGCGTGCCGAATCACCTCTCACTCACATGGCTCTCCATCACATGATTGGGTCTTTCTCACAGGCTACAAGTGAAGACAGACACATCCGGGACGCAACTGCGTGGGTCCTTATCCAATTCCGAGGCGCATATTGCAGATATTGGAAGAACTGTACACATTTACTTTTCGTCAGCCAACAAAATGAGTAGGTCCTAACGAACAGCAAAAGCACTGGCCGATGTCAATCTACTATCCATCATAGTACAAAAGTTGACCTATTGTATTCTATGTGAGAAATAAATATTCCAAACGTAGTCTGGTACAGTTGTGGGATGCGATAGATCCCAAATTAATACAACCACTAGCACACAAAAAACAGTTTTAAGCAATTAGCCTGGTGCAACAGATCAGAACGTTCAGCTTAAAATGTTGATAAACTGTTAGGCTATTTCTTCACATTATAAGCAGTAGGCTATAAGCGCGAATGTTCCATTAGCAGGAAAACACCATTCTAGAAAGTGACCGCAAATGCGATTATGCATGTAATGTTTTTATTATAAAGGTGCATTTCTATGGTGAAAATAATCTTCCCAAAACTTGAAACTCATGCGCTGTGTATGTATGCCAGTTAGGCTCTATACCCATTGTAAAGCGAATTAATGTGCTTCATTTTAAGAAGTTGTTTGGCAACTTTAGTTGTGATACAAACCTTATCAAAACATATAGGCCTACAGGCTAGGCTACATGAGGTGTGCGACTATGATTTGAAAAAGTCGGGGGGAAAAAGGCATGCGCTGTTTTTTGCCTTAAGCTGGGCATCATTCACAAGTGATAATATATAATTCACAAGTGATAGGCTAATATTGTCACCCATCAGACTATTCTTGATTTAATCTTGTCTTTACATATAGTAAATAATATATGTGTGAAATTTGTTTTGATTTAGAATGGACCATTATCATGCACCTGTCTCGAAACAGGGGCAGGGGAAAAAAAAAACATGTTATCTACAGTTGAAGTCGGATGTTTACATACACCTTAGCCAAATACATTTAATCCTAGTAAAAATGTCCTGTCTTAGGTCAGTTAGGATCACCACTTTATTTTAAGAATGTGAAATGTCAGAATAATAGTAGAGAGAATTATTTCTTTCAGCTTTTATTTCTTTCATCACATTCCCAGTGGGTCAGAAGTTTACATACACTCAACTAGTATTTGGTAGCATTGCCTTTAAATTGTTTAACTTGGGTAAAACATTTCGGGTAGCCTTCCACAAGCTTCCCACAATAAGTTGGGTGAATTTTGGCCCATTCCTCCTGACAGAACTGGTGTAACTGAGTCAGGTTTGTTGGCCTCCTTGCTCGCACACGCTTTTTCAGTTCTGCCGACAAATGTTCTATAGGATTGAGGTCAGGGCTTTGTGATGGCCACTCCAATACCTTGACTTTGTTGTCCTTAAGCCATTTTGCCACAACTTTGGAAGTATGCTTGGGGTCATTGTCCATTTGGAAGACCCATTTGCGACCAAGCTTTAACTTCCTGACTGATGTCTTGAAATGTTGCTTCAATATATCCACATAATTTTCCTTCCTCATGATGCCATCTATTTTGTGAAGTGCACCAGTCCCTCCTGCAGCAAAGCACCCCCATAGCATGATGCTACCACCCCCATGCTTCACGGTTGGGATTGTGTTCTTTGGCTTGCAAGCTGCCACCTTTTTCCTCCAAACATAACGATGATCATTATGGCCAAACAGTTATATTATTGTTTCATCAGACCAGAGGATATTTCTCCAAAAAGTACGATCTTTGTCCCCATGTGCAGTTTCAACCCGTAGTCTGGCTTTTCTATGGCGGTTTTGGAGCAGTGGCTTCTTAATTGCTGAGCGGCCTTTCAGGTTATGTCGATATAGGACTTGTTTTACTGTGGATATAGATACTTTTGTACCTGTTTCCTCCAGCATCTTCACAAGGTCCTTTGCTGTTGTTCTGGGATTGATTTGCACTTTTTGCACCAAAGTACGTTCATCTCTAGGAGACAGAACGCGTCTCCTTCCTGAGTGGTATGACAGCTGTGTGTTCCCATGGTGTTTATACTTGCGTACTATTGTTTGTACAGATGAACGTGGTACCTTCAGGCGTTTGGAAATTGCTCCCAAGGATGAACCAGACTTGTGGAGGTCTACAATATTTTTTCTTCAGGCCTTGGCTGATTTCTTTTGATTTTCCCATGATGTCAACCAAAAAGGCACTGAGTTTGAAGGTAGGCCTTGAAATACATCCACAGGTACACCTCCAATTGACTAAAATGATGTCAATTAGCCTATCAGAAGCTTCTAAAGCCATGACATCATTTTCTGGAATTTTCCAAGCTGTTTAAAGGCAGTCAACTTAGTGTATGTAAACTTCTGACCCACTGGAATTGTGATACAGTGAATTATAAGTGAAATAATCTGTCTGTAAACATTTGTTGGAAAAATTACTTGTGTCATGCACAAAGTAGATGTCCTAACCGACTTGCCAAAACTATAGTTTGTTAACAAGAAATTTGTGGAGTGGTTGAAAAACGAGTTTAAATGACTCCAACCTAAGTGTATGTAAACTTCCGACTTCAACTGTATGTACTTTAATAGCAAATGGAGGACGCTTTTCCCGTGGTTCATTTTCATGCCAACCAGGTAGGCTATACTCCTGTTGTAAAGATAAGCAATGTGCTTATTATTAGGAAAATTCAGAAGTAAATATAGTATGCCTAGCCCAGGGCTGCCCAACCCTCTTCCTGGAGATCTACCGTCCTGTGGGTTTTCAGTCCAATGCTAATTTATGGCTGGGTCAGGTGAGCCTGTGTTGTCGGTAGCTGATGACAGTGGTGTGGCCGGGTCCCCTGATGTGCCCAGGTCAAGGCTGGACCGGTCATGGGAGGTAGCAGCGGGCAGGTCAGGTGCGGCTGGAGGGTCCCCTAGATCAGGGACAGGCAGGATACCAGGGGCAGAAAAAGCCCCTGTTGATGGAGAAGTCTTACCAGATACTTCTGGCTGGTGATAATACGGTGAGGGCGCTCGAGGTGCCTGGAGAGGCTGGGTTTCTGGCTGAGGCAGCAGCTGGAGTGCCATCTCTCTCGTCGGCTGCAGTGATGGCTAATCCCGGAGGTCGATGATCAAGCCCAGGCGACCGGACTGTCTGTAGCAGTGGAGGCTGGTGACTAGAACAGTTGAGTTAATAATAATTTTGGATTGAAAACGTATAGGCAGCCTAGCCAGCCTAATTTTGAATATAACCCTATTTTGATCACATGGACTATAAATACATAACGTTACCAATTTGTTTAACCTGACCAGATGGACAGGGTGCATAGGCTGTATGCAGCTGCTATTATTAGTAGCCTACAGTTGATCAGACTGAAAAATTGTCTTGTTTTCATCCCATACAGCAGGTTAAATCTCTGCCTAGGCTGCTGCAATATTTATATAATTCGTTTTTGCATGTGTCTGTCCGTTGTGATTATGGGTTATCACCTTTGATAAATAAATACAGAAGGAAAGTGGAAAGCCTACTTGAGCGCGCACAAAGAAATGTGCTGCGTCAACCTCTCTCTTTAATCTCACTTTTAATGGATGATGCGATGGAAGCTATCAAATCATTCTTTATTGATTTCGACATCCCAGAAAAGACAGTCGAAAGTTAAATGTTCAGCAAGTAAAGCATCATAACGCGCAATTACCTCTGCAAGCTCCTTGTAGTTGCCCTTGTTAGCTGAACTTTCCCTCTCGTCATGTTCTCTTAAAGCCAACTCTTGCATGCCCAAAAATGTGGTGGTGTCGACAAACCGCTTGACAACCTCCCTGTTTCTTCTTACTTTCTTGTGTTGCGCAGTTTGAATACACAGACCTTCATCCACATGATCGATGCAACTTTTTCCCAGAAGCTTGAATCTGATGTGGGCATTTATATGCTCCCTGCTTTTGTTATGCCATTTAACTGAACGATCGATGTTATTCAAGTCACTGTGCCCGCCTTTCGCCCAAGGCTCCAGCTTTCCAACAAACAGGCAAGGCCAGCAATACAGGCGGCTTGATGAAAGGCTCCCTGTTAACCTGCTATCCTTTTGATACCAATCAAGACGAACGCCCTCACCTTTTCATCCTTCTTCATGAAACTGATCTCAGGCAGAGGTCAAACCTCGGTTTAATTCCCACCTTTCCCGTTTACCCCAGAGAATGAAAGGGGTTCTTCAACAAAAAGTCCACAACATTTTCGATAGCGTTGGCCATTCTGTTGGCCATTTGAATTGAATAATATCCTAAAAATGCTCAACTATCACTTTTCACTCACCAAGCTTCTCAACACATAGAACCCCCCCATAATACTCTACGGCACAACCCCAATACAACACACTAGGTTAATTCTCTGATCCTAATCCTATGATTGGATGGACAACATGTCAGTTCATACTGCAAAAGCTTTGATTGGTTGGGGGTCGTCCTCCGGAAGTGGTCATAATTACCATGTAGGTCTATGGAAGGGGGTGAGGCCTACAAGCCTCCTAGGTTTTGTATTGAAGTCAATGTAGCCAGAGCAAAATGGAAGCTGGCTGTCCTCCGGCTACACAATGGTGCTACACCAGAGAGTGCTGTTGAAGTTACCATAGACCTTCATTGCAAAACAGTGCATTTAATCAATTATTTGGTGACATATCAATATATTTAGTATAGTTTTATCTGAAAAGGATAACATTTTAAATGTTTCACTATTTCTATTTTTATGAAATTTCAATGATGGTCCTCCCCTTCCTCCTCTGAGGACCCTCCACTGGTGTAGTCTCATGGGCCGCTGGACTGGCCTGGGTGCTGCCAACAGGGGCCGTAGCAGAGGAGCTGGTACCGGTGCTGGCTGAGCTGGCTCCCACACAGGTGACCACTGGACTGTAGACTCGCAGTAGAACTGCAGGGCCACCTGTGGAGCTGGGAGGGGCGGAAGAGCATGCTACCCTGCAATATAGTGCCTGGGTGGCTGCAGAATCTCTCTGCAGGCTGCCACCGACTCCCACTCTTGTGTCCCAGGGATGGGGACACAAGAGTGGGAGCGTAGCAGGGATTCATGGCACAGTGCAGCAGGCGGAAGATGCATCATGGCTACAAATCTGATGGTGATGGAGGAGAGGGGTCATAAAGTCCATGCTGCGCTGTCGGCAGGTGTGGGGCTCCCATAGGCTCCAGAGCGGGGACATAATCCAAATGGTAGTAGTTCACTGCATATCCCGGAGTCATACTCCACTGGACTGCAGATGGCCTGTGTGGCAAGTATACTGTGTGGTCTCTGTGGGCCGCCATAGTGTAGTGGTGCCAGCAAAGTCACAAATCCAGTGACAGAAGGACCAAGAAATAGAACAACCCGGCTCTCTGTGTTTGCTGGTCTGCCCCTGGTTAGTGGGGAATAAGGCAGCCCAAGAGTTAACATACACAGGAACTTTATTCACACACAGTAAAACTCAGGTACATGGGGATGTACAATGGTAGAGGTTCTGTAATGGACAGAAACAGAGGTACACAATACAATAACTAATAGCACAAGTAAAGCAACAAAGCTATTAACAAAGGAAGGACTGTATAAATGTATATTCTACCTGCACATATTACATAACAAAGTAAACACAGAGAGGCAACAGACAATAGGCAACAGTTATACAACTAAATATGAAGAATAATATACACGTCACACAACTCACTTTGTGCTCACACACCATCCCACAAGTCCACAGAGATATGGAGGAGTCCATTTGTGTGGGGCAGGGCAGAGGTGTAGGAGCTTGCTACTCTCTCTGCAACTGCTTGGAGGAGACTGCGAAGTGTGTGACCTGGAGAGTCAGAAGGGTCTCCGCCCCCTCGCAACTGCCCAATAATTGCCCTAACAACTTCCATGGCAACCAATCAGGACCAGGTCACACAGGTCAGAGAGAGTTTGAGAGGCCGGTTTATTCCTTAAGAGTCGATTGACGCACCCGTTAACATAAAAAATAAATCCACATCAAAATCCTTCTGTGTCTCAATTCACCGTATCCGCCTATGTCAGCCTTATGAATTTACGCTGGAAAGTGGCAGAGCTAAAGAGCAGTTTGTCAGACCATGAGACATCACGAAAATCAGTCTTCTCACGAAAACATCTGTAGCGTACGAACGGTTTGGCCTACAAACTAATATGACCACTCTATGGAAAAGGGAAACTCTCACGAACACGATGCTGTTCTCCGTTTTACTCTAGTTCTCTACGGGACTCGTCTGAATGTAACCCGGTACCAGTTTAAAAAAGAAGAGTATGGAAGTAGTTTTGTGCCAAATAAAGTGTTAAATATGTGTCCAAAAAAACTACAATATTTATTGAGTTTTCTTATATAAATTCTAGATATAGGACAGACACTTCAAAACCTTATTCGTTATGATTTGAACGTAAACATACATTTTTTATCAAAATGCATTCTGGAACATTTCACACTTTCATGTGCCTTAATAACAAACTTGTATTCCATCCATAAATACAAATAAAATGGTTAAATTACGAGCCTAGTTGGTTTAGCCATGGAAAATGACCGTCCCGCTATCCATGATTGGCTGAGATAATGGTTGGGCTGGACATGCCGGGAGATGAGTTTGGATTGGTCTGCCATGTAGCAAGGCTTAGACCTTTAGGGGTTATGGTACGCCTAGACTCTCAGGCATCGCTCCTGGGGGAGGGGCAGTGGAGTGTGCAACTTGAAAGGATTGTGAGGTACTAATAAGAGTCACCGGCAGGGAATGCTTAACAAAGACAGACAGGTGTATATATTAATGTTCCTTTTTTTTAGTAGCCAATGTATTTTTTTTTACCTCTGCCTGTAATATTGAAGATTTCAAATATTTTTTTTAATTACTGTTTTACACAACAGTGCGTTTTATTGATTGACATTGTATAGTTTAGTTGAAATGCAGTATGTTGTGCTGACTGTAAACTAAAGAGATTTCATGGCAAAAAAAGTAATCTAATATGGCACGCTGATGTATGTTGCATTCAAGCTTATTAAATGAAACTGTACAATGTAAGCTCTGGTCTTGCTGTATTTCTTTGAGATCATACAAAACAATACAGAATAATTGCATAGTTTGGACTCTGAGAAGTACCTAAGAGCATGTTTTCCTATAATTGCATACCTTGGTAGGCTAACAACCATACGGAAATAGTTGTATGAATTTAGTTTTTGTCAATTCTTTCTCTCAGAGTATGTTTCTCATGTATATTACTGAAACAAAAGCTAATAGGATTAGAGATGGGTAATCATATTTGGCTAATGTAGTCAGGTCTAGGATGTAAACACTGGACCATTTACCTCATAAAGTAGTACAGTTACACTACATCCTCCCAGCCAAGCCAACGACCGACCAAGCTGCAATCTTACTGAGCACAGCACAGAGAACAAGAGATAATTGAGATCCTCTCAAATGGTTATGATAATGCTCCTAAGTATTATTTTTTCTAACTAGCTATCAGTAGAAGAACAGCATTGTTTAAGTTAATGACTTTCAGCTGGGGCCCTGTGAGGAAGGGGAGTTGATTACTTCCAGATTTGGGTTTGACGGACAGACAGTGCTCACTTTCATATCTGCCTTGGTGTCGATTCAAGTCTGTCAGGTTCTGTCTGCATAAAACACATCCAGGAGTTGCTTTGAATATTTAGCTTGTACGGCTAGTTGATTACACAGAAGTGGGTTTGGGTTGTAAAAAAGTTGCAAGGAGATGTTCTTCCCCAACGCTGTATGAATGGATGGCTTGTCAATGACGAGTGACTGAGACCCATGAAAAAAAAAAAATCCCATCTGAGAAGGGATGGCGTGAGATGATCTACATGGCTTTTTTGGGGGGGCAGAAAGAGTCTTTTCAGATATGAATAGCCCATATACATTCCCCACATCCTGTATGAATTAAAGATCAAAATGCCTCATGTTATTTTTTTTCCTCTTTGGCAAATAGCAACCAAATGTGCTGTCACCTTTTCATAAGTGGTTAGCGTCTGTGACAGTCAGGGCTATCATTCCTAATACTTCTCAATGTCCTCTGCGGCGGCCCAGCAGCATTTTTAATATATTAGCTGAACTAACACTAATTTGTCCAGTCACGTCAGCAGTGGAGAACATTGGACCATGGTCCAGACGGACTATATCTAACTCAGACAGGATAAAGCGTGTGAGGGTTTACTCATTAAAATACCATGTTTGGGAAAAGCCTGATGACCGAGAGACACATGCCACTGCAGAGAACAATCCATGTCCAAGCCAAAAGCTGCTGTAGTGGGGAAATGTCAAAACATGAGTAATAACAAGGATGATGTTTATGCTGTTATGAAAGAGTGGGTTCATTTGAATTATGCGGCAAAGACTGTTAAATAGATGGTGTGGTGGTTAAAGGAGCTACAGTGTCTTTCTTCAAGTGAAGAATCCGACAACAACGATAGGGTCTTTTTTTCTAGACCTCCAGAACTGGGCCCGTGAAGCGCCCAGACAATCTGTGCTTTGATCCTGAATAGAGTGAGCCTTTGTGCGCTCCACACTGAAGGGAAAGCTCAGCCCTCTGAGCCCAGCCAGGATGTTTTCAACCAGAGATAGAGCAAGACGGGAGAGCTGAGGTTTGGCTTGCTTTCCCTGGGAGAATTCAGACCAGAGGAATGGGCTTTTATATGCATCCCTCATTCTCATAGTATATCAAGTTACAGAAAAAAAGTAGACCAATGATTTTTGCCCGGCTCTTCCTCTATGGTGAGACAACAACGTTTCTCCAGTAAACCACTGGTGTAGCGGAAACCCCTGCAGCCCCCGCAAGGTGGGGGGGGGGGGGGGGGGGGGCACGAGCGCCCGTCATCTCACACCTATGTCAAAATTCTATGTGTTTGTGTTGTCCAATCTACATTGGTAGTCGGTGAGTCAGACAGACAATATAGTTGTCATGCATGTAATGATATACAGTGGGGAAAAAAAGTATTTAGTCAGCCACCAATTGTGCAAGTTGCCCACTTAAAAAGATGAGAGAGGCCTGTAATTTTCATCATAGGTACACGTCAACTATGACAGACAAAATTAGATTTTTTTTCCCAGAAAATCACATTGTATGATTTTTAATGAATTTATTTGCAAATTATGGTGGAAAATAAGTATTTGGTCAATAACAAAAGTTTCTCAATACTTTGTTATATACCCTTTGTTGGCAATGACACAGGTCAAACGTTTTCTGTAAGTCTTCACAAGGTTTTCACACACTGTTGCTGGTATTTTGGCCCATTCCTCCATGCAGATCTCCTCTAGAGCAGTGATGTTTTGGGGCTGTCACTGGGCAACACAGACTTTCAACTCCCTCCAAAGATTTTCTATGGGGTTGAGATCTGGAGACTGGCTAGGCCACTCCAGGACCTTGAAATGCTTCTTACGAAGCCACTCCTTCGTTGCCCGGGCGGTGTGTTTGGGATCATTGTCATGCTGAAAGACCCAGCCACGTTTCATCTTCAATGCCCTTGCTGATGGAAGGAGGTTTTCACTCAAAATCTCACGATACATGGCCCCATTCATTCTTTCCTTTACACGGATCAGTCGTCCTGGTCCCTTTGCAGAAAAACTGCCCCAAAGCATGATGTTTCCACCCCCATGCTTCACAGTAGGTATGGTGTTCTTTGGATGCAACTCAGCATTCTTTGTCCTCCAAACACGACGAGTTGAGTTTTTACCAAAAAGTTCTATTTTGGTTTCATCTGACCATATGACATTCTCCCAATCCTCTTCTGGATCATCCAAATGCACTCTAGCAAACTTCAGACGGGCCTGGACATGTACTGGCTTAAGCAGGGGGACACGTCTGGCACTGCAGGATTTGAGTCCCTGGCGGCGTAGTGTGTTACTGATGGTAGGCTTTGTTACTTTAGTCCCAGCTCTCTGTAGGTCATTCACTAGGTCCCCCCGTGTGGTTCTGGGATTTTTGCTCACCGTTCTTGTGATCATTTTGACCCCACGGGGTGAGATCTTGCATGGAGCCCCAGATCAAGGGAGATTATCAGTGGTCTTGTATGTCTTCCATTTCCTAATAATTGCTCCCACAGTTGATTTCTTCAAACCAAGCTGCTTACCTATTGCAGATTCAGTCTTCCCAGCCTGGTGCAGGTCTACAATTTTGTTTCTGGGGTCCTTTGACAGCTCTTTGGTCTTGGCCATAGTGGAGTTTGGAGTGTGACTGTTTGAGGTTGTGGACAGGTGTCTTTTATACTGATAACAAGTTCAAACAGGTGCCATTAATACAGGTAACGAGTGGAGGACAGAGGAGCCTCTTAAAGAAGAAGTTACAGGTCTGTGAGAGCCAGAAATCTTGCTTGTTTGCAGGTGACCAAATACTTATTTTCCACCATAATTTGCAAATAAATTCATTAAAAATCCTACAATGTGATTTTCTGGATTTTTTTTTCTAAATTTGTCTGTCATAGTTGACGTGTACCTATGATGAAAATTACAGGCCTCTCTCATCTTTTTAAGTGGGAGAACTTGCACAATTGGTGGCTGACTAAATACTTTTTTCCCCCACTGTATTTCATAGCGGTGCCGCCCGCATTCCGCCTCGGCCTCCTCACCTAATTGGCTATCAAGTGTTTTAATCAATGAGTGGCCTAGCTCCTCCTCTTCTTCCTCCCCTCGACAATAATGACAGTTCCTCTAGTGAGAGTGCCGGCCCCTCCTTCTCCTCCACCTCCTCTCCCAGAAAACCAAGCTGATGACTGACAGAGACCCAGCGACGCTCATGAGAGCGACCCCCATTCTATTCTACCCACAGAAACGCATACAAGGCACTCCCTCATACTCCCTTAAGCAAATCTGACCATGACTCCATTCTCCTGCTTCATGTTTATAAACAAAAGCTCAAACAGAAAGTACCAGTGATGCGCTCAATACGGAAGTGGTCGGATGAAGCAAGCGTGAAGCTACAAGAATGTTTTGCTAGTACAGAATGGGATATGTTCTGGGATTCATCATATAGCATTGAGGAGTTTACCACAACAGTCACGGGCTTCATCAAAAAGTGCATAGACAATGTCATCCCCACAGTGACTATAAGAACGTATCCAAACCCAAAAACATGGATTACATGCAGTATCTGTGCTGGGCTAAAGGCTAGAGCTTTTAATAATGGCGACGAAGGAGATGGCTGCCGTTTTACGGGCTCCTAACCAATTGTGCTATTGTGTGTGTTTTTTCGCGTTATTTGTAACTTATTTTCTACATAATGTTTCTGCCACCGTCTCTTACGACCGAAAAGAGCTTATGGATATCAGAACAGCGATTACTCACCTCGTACTGGACAAATATTTTTTCTTTAAGGAGTCAGACGTGAAGGATTTTCTTCAGACACCCGACAAGGCCCAAATCCCCGTCATTCACATGAGAAAGAGATGGAGATATTGGGGACGTAGATAAGGGTGCCTTGTAAGGTTCTGACGGCGAGTGCATAATCTGCCTCTACCATCAGTCCAATTAGCCAACGTACAATCATTGGATAACAAAATATACAAACTAAGATCACGGATATCCTACCAACTTGACATTAAAAACTGTAATATCGTGGCTGAACGAAGACATGGAAAACATACAGCTGGCGGGATAAACGCTGCATCGGCAAGATAGAACAGCTGCCTCCGGTAAGACAAGGGGTGGAGGTCTGTGTATATTTGTAAACAACAGCTGCACGAAATCTAATATTAAGGAAGTCTTGAGGTTTTGCTCGCCTGAGGTAGAGTATCTCATTATAAGCTGTAGACCACACTATTTACCAAGAGAGTTTTCATCTATATTTTTCGTAGCTGTCTATTTACCACCACAAACCGATGCTGGCACTAAGACCGCACTCAAAGAGCTGTATAAGGGCATAAGCAAACAGGAAAATGCTCATCCAGAGGCGGCGCTCCTAGTGGGTGGGGACTTTAATGCAGGGAAACTTAAATCAGTTTTGCCTCATTTCTACCAACATGTTAAATGTTCAACCAGAGGGAAAAAAACTCTAGACCACCTTTACACCACATACAGAGACGCGTACAAAGCTCTCCCTTGCCCTCCATTTGGCAAATCTGACCAGAACTCTATCCTCCTGATTCCTGCTTATAAGAAAAAACTAAAGCAGGAAGCACCAATGACTCGGTCGATAAAGAAGTGGTCAGATGACACAGATGCTAAGCTACAGGACTGTTTTGTTAGCACAGACTGGAATATGTTCCTGGATTCTTCCGATGGCATTGAGGAGTACACAACATCAGTCACTGGCTTCATCAATAAGTGCATCGATGACGTCGTCCCCACAGTGACCGTACGTACATACCCCAACCAGAAGACATGGATTACAGGCAACATCCACACTAAGCTAAAGGGTGGAGCTGCCGCTTTCAAGGAGTGGGACTCTAACCCGGACGCTTATAAGAAATCCCGCTATGCCCTACGACGAACCATCAAACAGGCAAAGCGTCAATACAGGACTAAGATTGAATCATACTACACCGGCTCCGACGCTCGTTGGATGTGGCAGGGCTTGCAAACTATTACAGACTACAAAGGGAAGCACAGCCGCGAGCTGCCCAGTGACACGAGCCTACCAGACGAGCTAAATTACTTCTATGCTCGCTTCGAGGCAAGCAACACTGAAGCATGCATGAGAGCATCAGCTGTTCCGGACGACTGTGTGATCACGCTCTCCGTAGCCGATGTGAGTAAGACCTTTAAACAGGTCAACATTCACAAGGCCGCAGGGCCAGGCGGATTACCAGGACGTGTACTCCGAGCATGCGCTGACCAACTGGCAAGTGTCTACACTGACATTTTCAACCTGTCCCTGACTGAGTCTGTAATACCAACATGTTTCAAGCAGACCACCATGGTCCCTGTGCCCAAGAACACTAAGGTAACCTGCCTAAATGACTACTAACCCGTAGTACTCACTTCTGTAGCCATGAAGTGCTTTGAAAGGCTGGTCATGACTCACATCAACACCATTATCCCAGAAACCCTAGACCCACACCAATTTGCATACCGCCCCAACAGATCCACAGATGATGCAATCTCTATTGCACTCCACACTGCCCTTTCCCACCTGTACAAAAGGAACACCTACGTGACAATGCTATTCATTGACTGCAGCTCAGCGTTCAACACCATAGTGCCCTCAAAGCTCATCACTAAGCTAAAGAACCTGGGTCAGAACCCCTCCCTCTGCAATTGGATCCTACACTTCCTGACGGGCCGGCCCCAGGTGGTGAGGGTTGGCAACAACACCTCCGACACACTGACCCTCAACACGGGGTCCCCTCAGGGGTGTGTGCTTAGTCCCCTCCTGTACTCCCTGTTCACCCACGACTGCGTGGCCACGCACAACTCCAACACCATCATCAAGTTGACGACACAACGGTGGTAGGCCTGATCACCGAGGGCAATGAGTCAGCCTACAGGGAGGATGTCAGAGTGAATGTCTCACTGCATCTCCCCTCCAAGTCTCCGACCACTACTTTGTATCCTTTTCTCTCTCGCTCTCCTGCAACACTACTCACTCTGCCCCTACTCATATGGTAATGTGCCGTCGCAACCTTCGCTCTCTCTCTCCCGCTACTCTCTCCTCTTCCATCGTATCATCTCTTCCCTCTGCTAAATCCTACTCCCTCCGATCTCCTGATTCTGCCCCCTCAACCCTCCTTTTGACTCTCTGTGTCCCCTATCCTCCCGGCCGGCTCGGTCCTCCCCTCCTGCTCTGTGGCTTGACGACTCATTGCGAGCTCACAGATGAGGGCTCCGGGCAGCCGAGCGGAAATGGAGGAAAACTAGACTCCCTGCGGACCTGTCATCTTTTCACTCCCTCCTCTCTACATTCTCTTCCTCTGTTTCCGCTGCTAAAGCCACTTTCTACCACTCTAAATTCCAAGCCTCTGCCTCTAACTCTAGGAAGCTCTTTGCCACCTTCTCCTCCCTGCTGAATCCCCCTCCTCAACCATTTTGAAAAGAAGGTTGACGACATCCGATCCTCATTTATTAAGTCAAATGACACCGCTGGTCCTGCTCACACTGCCCTACCCTATGAAATCTTGCGACTTGTGACGGCCGGCCGCCCAACAACCTGCCCGCTTGACCCTATCCCCTCCTCTCTTCTCCAGACCATTTCCGGAGACCTTCTCCCTTACCTCACCTCGCTCATCAACTCTTACTTGACCGCTGGCCATGTCCCTTCCGTCTTCAAGAGAGCGAGAGTTGCATGTCACCCCGCTCTCATGTCACCTCGCTCCTCCGCACACTCCACTGGCTTCCAGTTGAAGCTTGCATCTACTACAAAACCATGGTGCTTGCCTACAGAGCTGTGAGGGGAACGGCACCTCCTTACCTTCAGGCTCTGATCCTACACCCAAACGAGGGCACTACGTTCATCCACCTCTGGCCTGCTAGCTCCCCTACCTCTACGGAAGCACAGTTCCCGCTCAGCCCAGTCAAAGCTATTCCCAATGGTGGAACAAGCTCCCCCACAACGCCAGGAAAGCGGAGTCACTGACCACCTTCCGGAGACACTTGAAACCCTACCTCTTTAAGGAATACCTGGAATAGTATAAAAGTAATCCTTCTTCCCCCCCCAAAAAAAAAAAAAAATTAATAAAGTGGTTGTCCCACTTGCTATCATAAGTTGAATGCACCAATTTGTAAGTCGCTCTGGATAAGAGCGTCTGCTAAATGATGTAAATGTAAATGTAAATAAAACACACACGCATACCGACACAACAAAACACACATACATACACATTACACACACACACACACACTTTTACACTCATAATTTGCTGCTGCTACTCTTTATTTTACTCTTATTATTATCTATCCTGATGCCTAGTCACTTTACCCTGCCTTCATGTACATATCTACCTCAAATACCTTGTACCTCTGCACATTGGTCTGGTACTGGTACTCCCTGTATATAGCTCCATTCTTGTGTATTTTAGTTTATTCCTGGTGTTACTATTTTATGTGTATTATTATTTTTAAACTGCATCGTTGGGAAGGGCTCGTAAGCAAGCATTTCATGGTAAAGTCTACACCAGTTGTATTCGGCGCATGTAACAAATACAATTTGTGAACACTGGTAAGCCTACGAGTGATGAGACGGATCAGAGTCAGAGTTCCAATGTGTAATGTAAATAGTCTACTAGATAAATACTGTATATAGCTATAGATAGGCTAGTAGGCTAGACTGCATTGTCTGCATAATGAAACAATCCCTAGTAAGCTATTGTTTTGAAGTTGGACTGATTGTATTATTTGGCATTAATAGACTGGTTTTACGCAGCACAAACTTTCTATCCAAGCTGAGAGAGAGCGTGAGGACAGCTAAGGTAGGCTATAGACCTAAGACAGTTGTATATAAAAAATATAATTGGTTTCTGATTAGTATGCTGTTGCATAGAACATTATTTTTACAATCTGCAATATTTGCATTTCCCACTAATTATTGAACAAGTAAATACATTATTGCCGCCAGCATTCTAAATAGCAACATTGCGACACCGTAGGTCTATAGCTTCATTAAATATAAACATTAGGTTTAACATGAGAAAATGAAGACCAAAAAAAAAAATATGTATCCATTAAAGGAAAGCAATAGGCTACTACAAGCGCTACATAATCTGATAGCCAGCCATGTAGATGGACAGCGATTGTAGTCAATACGTGGGTTCTGCCTCTGTATTTATTTTTATATTTTTTAGTCATTTAGCAGACGCTCTTATCCAGAGCGACTTACAGTTAGTGAGTGCATAATTTTTTTCTTTTTTCATACTGGCCCCCCGTGGGAAACGAACCCACAACCCTGTCGTTGCAAACGCCATGCTCTACCAACTGAGCTACATCCCTGCCGGCCATTCCCTCCCTTGCCCTAGGCCAATTGTGCGCCGCCCCATGGGTCTCCCGGTCGCGGCCGGCTACAACAGAGCCTGGATTCAAACCAGGATCTCTAGTGGCACAGCTAGCACTGCGATGCAGTACCTTAGACCACTGCGCCACTCGGGAGATCAGGTGCTGCTGTCATGAAGCTTAAAAATGGAATTTCACACTGGCTCTGCCACGGCATATAGTCATTACTATATTAACAACATTACGTTTTTATCATAAACATCAACATTTTCCAAAACACAAGCTAGAACTAGCACATTTTCATTTCACGGGTAGAATCTTGAAGTTTCGACTCCCTGTGTATTCGTCTGCTCATAGTGAACCACAAAGTCCACCATTCATAGCAAATGCTGATACCACCCGCTAGGTAGAGGGGGCGTTCCCACAAACTTGAATAATGGCGTTGTTTACTTTGAATGAACAACACGCAGTAATATCAGAGCTTCTCTAGGCCCGTTTGTTTTTCACTGTTTGTCATCATGCCCATATGGTGTTCTGTGCCTGGCTGTGCTAAAATGAGTTATCTTTCACCATTCTACCTACCAGAGATTCACCCCGATTCTGCCAGTGGCTTGAGTTGCAGCTATCAAGAATGATGTGGTGACCATCAATTTTTTTCCTTCACAACAAAACAGAAGATTCTCAATTAGAGGTAACCTAACGTTAGCTAGGTAGCTTGCTTGCCTAGCTGGGTAAGTTAGCTAGCTAGCTAATGTTACAGTCCTGTATTGAATTCTGAAAGCCATCAGCTAAATCATATAGCTATCTTTTGGTATACACACTGTCAATCAATTTCACATGCCATGGTAGGCTAGACTGGTAGCTACTTTCAGCAGAGTAAACATATTTGTTTGTTCGTTCTATCTTTGACTGACGTTAGCTAATGTTATCAAGCTAATGTTACCAAATAAAGAGTATCTCAATTTGGTAGCCATCTATTCCACCCTTGTCTGGAAAACACTCTGTTACTAAAAATAGAATTGTCGATATAGCTAACTGACTCTCTGTTTGTGTGTTGGTAGCAATGATGAATATGTATAAATTGTCTGTGGTTGTTTGGTTGGTTAGTTGGTTCTCAGCCAGTCTCAGCTGGCTTGCAGTCTTGCTGCCAATTTAGTGACGCTAGTTAGCTAACAGCAAGCTGACAATATTGAAATGTCCATGTTATGTATGCTTAGCTATCCAGTCTAATAGAGAGAAATACAATTAGCGGGTGGTTAAATTGTGTATGATTGTGTATTTTATTGTAGGTGGTCCAGAATCTGGTTCCACCAACATGCGCTTCCAACCGCTAGCTCTGCACAAGGTGAAGGTAAGTTGACCAAAATATTTACAAGCTGACGGCTAAGATAGCTCAATTTACAGTAAGCATGGTATAAACATGAATTGGGTATGGTTTGTGTTTGTGTTATGGGGTTACAGGTGGTTCGAGGTAGCCTGAGGACCACAGAGTACCTTCCCAACCATGTAATCAATTTAGTATGCACCTCTTCTCTTTTTACCTTTTCTTTTTGTAAAACTCAGGTTATCTGGAGTCCTTCCACAGTGGCCTGCTGAAAAATACCCCAAAGCGGGGGCATTTTTGGTACACAAGCATGAGGGAGAGGACACACCTTGCGGTTATGGAGCACAACAAGATTATGGGACGGAAACCAACAAGGGACACAGAAAGGTATAAAATCAAGACTACAGTAATGACACAACCACTTCATTCTTCTCTCTGCAGATTCTCCAAACACAATACAAAGACATGTCTACAAAATTCTCCTGCAAAGGGCTACTATTGACAAGAATGATCTGTCAGTCAATGGGCTGGGGGAGGTCTACAGACAGTACTTTGAGATGAGGAAGGGGTTTTTGGTTGTGCAATCTCCCATACACAACAATTCATACTGTGTAAGAACTGCCTTCCTAAGACTTTTCACACCTTCTGCAGCCCCCCAGCCCATTCACTTTGTTGACTGATCTTTCCTCTCAAAAGCAGCTCCTAATGTCCCCTCATTGTCCCTAAACAATACGCTAGCCGGTCCTATTTGGTTGACACCTTTACCAACAAAGGCGTGTTGCCCTACGTCCCTTCCACAAAAGTATAAAATGCTAAGACCACAACCATGTCTTTCCAGGAGATGTGCAGTACCAGCAAATCTTCTGCAAGTGGACCAAACAGTTGGTGGTTAAGAAGCCCTACACCACCTTCGGCAGAGTCTTATCCAGCTGGCCGTTCATCGCAGACAGGACAAGCCCATCGCCATATGCACAAAGAGTCTCAGCTTCCCCAGCCCACCATTGCCAGTGTACCGAAGTCGGATAAAGGACTATGGCTGTGTTTACCTAGGCAGCCCAATTCTGATCTTCTTTTCATTAATTGGTATTTTGACCAATCAGATCAGTTCTGAAAAAGATATGATGTGATTAAGACCAATTAGTGTAAAGAATATCAGAATTGGCTTGAAACCCTGTTCCTGGAGAGCTACCCTCCTGTAGGTTTTTGCTCCAACCCCAGTTGTAACTAACCTGGTTCAGCTTATCAACCAGCTAATTATTAGAATCAGGTGTGCTAGATTAGGGTTGGAGTGAAAACCTACAGGACGGTAGCTCTCCAGGAACAGGGTTGGAGAGCCCTGATGTAGAACCACCATAAAATAACTATGGATATTTTCTTTCAATCTTCAAAATGTGTCTGCCCTTATGGATTCACAAAATATATTTATATAAGCTGTACAGGGCTCTGTAACATCAAACAGATGCTAGACATTCAGATATCCAAATAATGTTTATTTGTCTAAATCTAAAGTACAGGAGAGTGTACACTATTTAATGCTAACTCAAGAGAACTGGATATTCAACAACAATGTTATATGGTAAAAGTAACGTACAAAACATATTGTATGAACAGTGTAGTACAGTTCAGTGTGTCCGAGTCAGTCTTAGGTGTAGAGACACACAAGTGCAGAGAACTGTAGTTACAGATTGTTACATCAGATAATGTGATTTACCCAAAGATCTTTGCCAAAATCTTGTCTATTTCAAGTCTTCTCTCATTGATTGAGACAGGTGGGTGTCCACCCTAAAGTGCTGCATGTTATGATGACAGAGACCTGTCTCGATCACTGAGTGAGAAGATTTGAAATAGGCACGATGGCAGCGCACTTATTGCTGGATGACTTTATGGAGCAAAACAATTATCTATTTTAAGAACGGAGCATTTTCTAAATTCAAACTGACCCCCTGCAACTGGACACAGGCATTTTATGAGACTCCTGTTTCCCAGAATCTAGGAGAAAGATGGCATCGCTAAGTTTGTTTGAATATTCTCTGTGCTACACCAAACAGTACCTATCCTGTAACTCCCAGTAATGGATACCAAACATATTTGGTTAAATCACATTATCTGGTGTAGCAATCTGTAGCTAAGAGAACTGGTGATCAGCAGATGATGGGAGAGGTGGTCATGATGAAATTGCCATTCCAAAGAAACATACATTAAGTTCAGGGAATAATTGTAAAGCTATGGGATGAGTGTTGTCATGATCAAACTGCCATTCAGCTCCTCATAAATCATCTGCTTGAAATCCAGCATAATGTCTAATCCCTCAAGAGGGATACAGTTAACGGGATACAGTTCTGCTACAATGACACACAGGCAAAGGAATTATGTTTCTGTATCTAGAATCCACTCCAGGAAGAAGCCCAGGCACCACAAGGTATTGTCTGTAAGACAAAAAACACAGAACACTATATTCTATTGTACAGTTTGAACAACAGTTGAACCGTGCCAGCATAACATCAACATTAGGGTAGACTAGTTGAACATGTGTTTGAACAACAGTTGAACCGTGCCAGCATAACATCAACATTAGGGTAGACTAGTTGAACATGTATACATGTGCAAAGGCACAGAGATTACATTTACAACAATAAATAACCCTCAGCCTTTGCAGTGACCAGACCATACAAATGAGCCTAGGTAGGTAGGCAGACAGTGTCTACCTACAGCCATGTCTATCAGGCATACTTAGGCAAATATTTTTATAGTAAAACCAGCATCAGTTTTAGAGATTTACAACTGGAAATTGTTGTATTATTGTTTATCCTCACTGTTTGCTAGTAAACTTAGCTAGCTTGCTGGATATGCATATAATTGTATGAGATTGAAATGCATTCAAGGTCATAATCCTAACCAATGTCAACCCTTGTCAATTATGTTACATAGCTAGCTAGTAAAATTATTTACAGTTGCTGATGTTACACGTTTGCTAACAAGTTACAAATGCGAGGCGTGGTGCATAACAAGGTAGCAGGCACCAGGCTAACTAGCTAGCGAACTCCAGTCCCCTGCTAATGTTTGCTGGTAAACCTAACTTTAGGTGGCTGGTTGTAACATTGTAGCTTTCTGTTTAGTAGCTAGCCATATCTGCAACTAAAAAGAGAAGAAGAAGTTTTACAATCGAGATACAAAAGATCTCCGATTGTAAAACCTCTTCTATTTTAAGTCATAGATATGGCTACCGGTAGTTGTTTAGCTAGCAAACTTAGCTAGTTAGCTAGCTACATAGCTAGCTAAGTTAGCAAACACATTTTTTTCTTCCCCCTACCGTAACACAGTAGTATGTTAGCCAGCAATACACAATATGGGTTTCAGTAGATAAACTAAAGTTAGCTAGCTAGGTGGCTTGCAGGGAAAATAACTTACTTAGCTAGGCACCGTATTTGTCATCTGCCCTCTTGTTGCTGGCATCGGCTGTAGCTGAGCTTCTAACGTTAGCTAAATCCAACTCTTTGTTTCGAATCCTCTTTGCTATATTCCAGTTGAAACATGTATGCTTGAATGTCACCATGTAGCTAATAGATGCTCCATCGTTGAATTTGTGTTGATGAGAGGAATCACTTGAGGCCATTGCATCTTGTCAATTCTTTCAGTTTTGCCCAAAGGATTGTTGTTAGTGTCCGTGTCCTTTTCAAAAAAGCCCGGCTTGGGGGAGGGATGGGGGCCAGAGCCCGAAGCACCACCCTACACGAGTTGTAGTCTTTCAGAGACTGGAAAAAATGTGTCTGCTTCACAGGAGGTTGGTGGCACCTTAATTCGGGAGGATGGGCTCGTGGTAATGGTTGGAGTGGAATAGGTGGAATGGTATCAAATACATCAAACACATGGTTTCCATGTGTTTGATGCCATTCCATTCGCTCCGTTCCAGCCATTATTATGAGCCGTCCTCCCCTCAGCAGCTTCCACTGGTCTGCTTGTGTATTTAGCAATGAATCTGGCGATAGGAACATCACTGAAAGACGCCCCCCCCATCAACATACGGGAAGCCATCATCGGGTGTATCCTCCTGGGAAATTATGTGTGAGACACATCTCAATGTCCTTGAAATGCCTCAGACATGATGAAAACAAGCCCAGATTCCCCCAGGGTGAAATTCCCCTTTAATCCAAGCCAAACAAACAGTGCAAATGACAGCAAGAAAAGTGACTGGCAGGAAAAGAGTGGTCAGGTAGTTCACAGCTACTTCTCTCTTCCCTAACCTCTCTTTATTGCATTGGAGAGAATTTACTTTAAGGGTAAATGTTTTTACTGAAATGTTTGACTTTTTCGGAAAGCACAGGCTTAGAGAGTTATTGGAAAATATTGCTCACAACAAAACGAGGGAGTTATTTCCCATCTGCGTCTGGCAAGGCTGTATTGGAGCTGAGCACTGTGTGCTGTACTGTGTGACTGGGGCATGAACCTCAGGCTGATTCACCATGACTATGGTTGGGTCACGGAGGGCGAGCGTGTTCTTGGCTGCAGCAGAAGGAAGGAATAACCAAGACCGACAGGGCAGCAGGGTTGGGGTCAATTCCATTTTAATTCAGTCAATTCAGGATGTAAACTAAAATTCAAATTTCCATCATTGAAAATCAATGACCTCGACCTTACAGGGCAGCCTTACCCCCAGAGCTTTCCTCTGATCCATGGAGGGGCAAAGAACAGGGAACCACAGGGCAAAGGTTACACAGGGTGTACATGTATGTTCATATTGTGAATATGCAAGTCCAGGAAGGAAGCGGCCATGGCCACAGTAGAGCATGAATGAATATATACATGCGTTTGGCACTTATAGTGAAAAGGAGTAATTTCTTTCTAGCTGCTACAGGCTGTGTTTTAGCCACAAACCCAGGGCCGGCTCTAGCCTTTTGGGGGCCCTAAGCGAGATTTGGTTGGGGGGCCCCCCACCTCACAGCAAAAAAAAATGGTGGTCCCCCTCTTGACGGTGGAGAGAAAAAATTACAGTTTAAAGTTAATTTCCTGCAATTCAATTTTTTTTTACCATGGGGAGTAGAGAAAAAGTTCCACTTTTAAAGGCCCAGGACAGGCAAAAATTAGATTTTCCAGTTTATTAGGTATACCACCCCCGTTCATGAAAATGGTTCACTCCTACACACAGTAAGTCACTTGGCCGTGGCAGGCAGACAGGCATTGAGGCATTAAGTTACTGTTTGAATGAACGTTAGAATGGGCAAAACGAGTGACCTAAGCGACTAAGCGTGGTATGATCGACGGTGCAAGGCCCACAAGTTCCAGTATCGCAGAAACTGCCGGCCTCCTGGTGTCACGACTTCCTCCGAGGCTGCCTCCTCTCCTTGTTCGGGCAGGCTTCGGCGTTCGTCATCACCGGCCTTCTAGCCACTGCCGCTCCTCATCTCATCATTCCATTTGTTTTGTCTTGTTTACTACACACACCTGGTTCATATTCCCTCATCAGTACCTGTATAAGTGTTCCCTCTGCCCCCTTGTCTTTGTGTGTGATTGTTTATTGTGAGGATAGTGAAGCTTGGTGGAGGTCCTTGTATTTTGTATCGCCGGGTTATTTTCCCTGTGTGCCTTGTTGGTTCCAGTGCGCCTGTTTTGCGCACTGGACTGTTTTGACGCATTACTGCGTAACTCTGTATTCCGGAATAAATCCTGTTATTCTGTGATTTACCAGCAGGAGTCAGCAGGAGAGGAGCACATGCCTGGAGTCGTGGCACGGGTCCGGGAGCATTCGACGATGCTAGCCAGCTTGGGCGAAGCGATGGATTGGGTTCTCCAGTTGTCCAATGCCTGGAGAGGAGAGGACCCGATCTGTCGGGACCAGCTGGGCGACCGGATACAGCCACCCACACACCAGCACCCAGAGGGATCCATATATACCGACCACAGGATTTCGACGGGACAGCTGCTCTCTGCCAGGGATTCCTCCTACAACTGGAGCTATATTATTCGAACATCAGCCCGGCCCCATTGGAGCGGGAGAAGGTCTCCGCCCTCGTCTCCTGCCTCTCGTGGAAACACGGTCTGGAGTGAAGGAGGAGCCGCGTTGGACAACTACGGGGAGTTCGCTCGCCTGTTTCGGGCCGTCTTCGATCACCCGCCCGAAGGTAGAGAGGCGGGCGAGCGGCTGGTCCACCTGAGGTAGGGGACGAGGACCGCGCAGGACTTTGCCCTGGTGGCTGGGTCCGGGTGGAATGAGCAGGCCCTCATCAACCACTTCCGGTGCCATCTACGAGAGGACGTCCGAAGGGAGCTAGCCTGCCGGGACACCATGTTGTCCTTTAATCAACTGGTGGACATGGCCATCCGGTTGGACAACCTGCTGGCTGCTAGAGGACGTCCTGGAAGGGGCCTGCCCATTCCACCCTCCTAACCCGGATCACGAGCTGATGGAGCTGGGTGGAGCGGTGATCCGGGAGAGCGGTGGATGAGAGCGCCAGTGTCACTCTAGTGGAACGAGAGGACTTTCTCTTGCAAGCTGTTGTGGGCACTCTCGCGTCACCCCAGGTATCGAACACCCACACTCGTTCAGAGCCCTCTGCTGTGCACTGTACCCTACCCATCCACTTTCCTGATTACACAGTATTTCCCCAGTGTAAGGCGCTGGTCGATTCAGGCGCAGCTGGGAACTTTATGGACAGGTCATTTGCACATAGTCTAGGTATTACATTGGTTCCCCTATCCATTCCACTCCCCATCAGAGCACTTGACAGTCGACCACTAAGGTCCGGGTTTGTTAGGGAAGTTACAGCACCAGTCACTATGGTTACACACGAGACCCATAGCTAGTGAGTCACCTTTTTTATTATGAGTCTCCTGATTTCCCTGTTGTGTTAGGTCTTCCCTGGTTAGCACTCCACAACCCCACCTTTTCATGGCAGCAGAGGGTTCTCACGGGGTGGTCGCGAGAGTGTCAGGGTAGGTGTCTAGGTGTTTCCGTTAATGCAACCACGGTGGAAAGTCCAGACATTACCTCCACCTCGATTTGGCACATGCATTTTCCAAAACGCAGGTGACCAAATTACCACCTCATCGGGCAGGGGATTGCGCGATAAACCTCCATGTAGCCGCTGTGCCTTCCAGAGTCATGTGTCTCCCCTGTCGCAGGCTGAAACAGAGGCGAGTGAGACATACGTCTCAGAGACCCTGCTTCAGGGGTTCATACGTCCCCCACTTCGCCCGCCTCCTTGAGTTTCTTTTTTGTGAAGAAGAAGAAAGACTCAGGTCTGCACCCTTGCATTGATTACTGAGTGCTGAACAAGCGGACTATACGTTATAGTTATCCTAAACCCCTCATTCCATCTGTGATCGAGTCAATGCATGGGGTGCGCTTCTTCACAAAATTTGCGTATAACCTGGTGCGTGTCCGAGAGGGGGACGAGTGGAAGACAGCATTCAGCACAACCACGGGGCATTACGAATACCTGGTGATGCCATACAGTTTGATGAATGCTCCATCAGTCTTCCAGTCCTTTGTGAACGAGGTGTTACGGGACATGCTTGATCGCGGTGTAGTGGTCTACATCGATGACATTCTGGTGTATTCCGCTACGCGTGCCGAGCATGTGTCCCTGGTTCGCAAAGTGCTGGCCCGACTGTTGGAACATGACCTTTATGCCAAGGCAGAAAAGTGTCTGTTTTTCCAACAGTACGTCTCCTTCCTCGGATACCGCATTACCACCTCAGGTGTGGAGATGGAGGGAAATCGCATTTCAGCCGTGCGTAATTGGCCTACTCCAACCACGGTTAAGGAGGTGCAGTGCTTTATTGGCTTTGCCAACTACTATCGGAGGTTTATCCAGGGCTTTGGCAAAGTCGCAGCTCCCATCACATCTCTGAAGGGTGGGCCGTCCCGGCTACGCAGTTCTGCTGAGGCTGACAGGGCCTTCAGTAACCTGAGGGTTCTGTTCACCTCAGCCCCCGGTACTGGCCCATCCCGATCCATCACTACCGTTCGTAGTGGAGATGGATGCGTCCGAGGTAGGGATAGGCGCTGTCCTATCTCAACGCTCGGGCATGCCACTCAAGCTTCGCCCCTGTGACTTCTTCTCCAAGAAGCTCAGCCCGGCGGAGCAGAACTATGACATTGGTGATCAGCAACTGTTGGCTGTGTTCCGAGCCCTGACCGTGTGGTGGCACTGGCTCGAGGGGGTGAAACACCCTTTCCTCATCTGGATGGACCACCGTAACCTGGAGTACATCCAGGCAGCGAGGAGGCTGAACCCTCGCCAGGCCAGGTGGGCCCTATTCTTCACCCGGTTTGATTTTATTCTATCATACATTCCGGGTACGAAGAACGTGAAGGCAGAAGCACTGTCACGGCTGTATTGTGGCGCCGGTAGTATGGGCGATGGACGCAGACATAGAGAGGGCGTTACGCACAGAGCCATCTCCACCTCAGTGTCCAGCTGGGCTGCAGTACGTGCCGTCTCTTGTCCGTGACCATCTGATCTATTGGGCACACACGTCCCCCTCCTCTGGTCACCCGGGTATCAGTCGTAAAGTTCGCTGCCTGACCAGAAAGTACAGGTGGCCTACCTTGGCTAAGGACGTGAGGGTGTATGTCTCCTCCTGCTCGGTGTGCGCACAGAGTAAGGCACCTAGGAACCTCCCAGCGGGTAAGTTACAGCCCTTACCAGTTCCACAACGGCCATGGTCACACTTGTGTATTGACTTCCTTACTGATCTTCCCCTCTCTCAAGGTAACACCACCATCCTGGTCGTTGTGGACCGCTTTTCCAAAGCCTGCTGCCTCCTTCCTCTGCCTGGTCTCCCCACGGCCCTGCAGACTGCGAAGGCCCTGTTTACACACGTCTTCCGGCACTACGGGGTGCCAGAGGACATAATGTCTGTCCGGGGTCCCCAGTTCACATCCAGGGTCTGGAAGGCGTTCGTGGAACGTCTGGGGGTCTTGGTCAGCCTGACCTCTGGGTTTCACCCCGAATCTAATGGGCAGGTGGAACGGGTGAATCAGGATGTGGGTAGGTTCCTGCGGTCCTACTGCCAGGACCGGCCAGGGAAGTGGTCGGTGTTCTTGCCATGGCCCGAAAATGCCCAGAACTCTCTCCGCCACTCCTCCACTAACCTAACGCCATTTCAATGTGTTTTACGATATCAGCCAGTTCTGGCACCGTGGCATCAGAGCCAGACCGAGGCTCCTGCGGTGGATGACTGGTTTTGGCGCGCAGAGGAGACGTGGAACGCTGCTCACGTCCACCTCCAACGCGCCATGCGTCTCCAGAAGGCCAACGCTGACCGCCACCACAGTGAGGCCCTGGTCTTTGTACCGGGTGATCGGGTCTGGCTCCCGACCCTGAATCTGCCCCTCCGCCTGCACTGCTGGAAGCTGAGCCCGCGGTTTATGGGGCCGTTCAATGTCCTGAGGAGAATCAACGAGGTTACCTATAGGTTATTACTCCCTCCAGATTACCATATTAACCCCTCGTTCCATGTGTCTCTCCTCAGGCCGGTGGTGGCTGGTCCGCTCCAGGAGTCTGGGGTGCGGGAGGTCCCTACGCCCCCTCTGGACTTCGAGGGGGCCCCGGCGTACTCCGTCCGTTCCATCCTGGATTCGAGGCGTCGGGTGGGGGGCATTCAGTACCTCGTCGATTGGGAGGGGTACTTTCTGGAGGAGCGGTGCTGTGTCCCAGTGAGGGATATCCTCGATCCCTCCCTGTTGCAGGATTTCCCTGTTTTCCTGTTATTCTGTGATATACCCTCCTGCTCCTGACTCCTTCAAATCACCATCACACCTGAGCTTTTCATGCATGACAGTGTCTAGGGTTTACTGAGAATGGTTAGACAAACTAAAAACATCCAGTCAGCGGCAGTCTTGTGTGCGAAAACAGCTCATTAATGAGAAGTCGAAGGAGAATGGCAAGAATCTTGCAAGCTAACAGGCGGGCCACAAACAGGCAAAGGGGGGTCCGACTAGGTATTAAATGGGTGTACCTAATCAACTGGTAAATACAGCAGCCGTCCATATGTCTCCGTCATATCTGCATTTGCCCTGCTCTGTTTTCTCAGTTAAAGCATCTTATTTTTATAAAGAAACATCACTAGTTGCTGTGGTTGTACAGTGCCTTCGGAAAGTATTTAGACCCCTTGACTTTCCACATTTTGTTACGTTACAGCCTTATTCTAAAATTGATTAAAATAAATAAAAATCATCAGCAATCTAGACACAATACCCCATCATGAAAAAGCGAAAACAGGTTTTTAGAATCTTAAAAAAAAAAAAACATTAAGAATGCTCAGGAGCATCCTGTTTCCATTGATCCTTGAGATGTTTCTACGACTTGGAGTCCACCTGTGGTAAATTCTATTGATTGGACATGATTTGGAAAGGCACACATCTGTCTATATAAGGTCCCACAGTTGACAGTGCATGTCAGAGCAACAACCAAGCCATGAGGTTGAAGGAATTGTCCATAGAGCTCCGAGACAGAATTGTGTCGAGGCACAGATCTGGGGAAGGGTACCAAAAAATGTATGCAGCATTGAAGGTCCCCAAGAACACAGTGGCCTCCATCATTCTTAAATGGAAGTTTGGAACCACCAAGACTTCCTAGAGCTGGCCGCCCGGCCAAACTGAGCAATCGGGGGAGAAGGGCCTTGGTCAGGGAGGCGACCAAGAACCCGATGGTCATTCTGACAGAGCTCTAGAGTTCCTTGTGGAGATGGGAGAACCTTCCAGAAGGACAACCATCTCTGCAGCACTCCACCAATCAGGTCTGTATGGTAGAGTGGCCAGACGGAAACCACTCTTCAGTAAAAGGCAAATGACAGCCCACTTGGAGTTTGCCAAAAGGCACCTAAAAACTCTCAGACCATGAGAAACAAGATTCTCTGGTCTGATGAAACCAAGATTGAACTCTTTGGCCTGAATGCCAAGCGTCACGTCCGGAGGAAACCTGGCACCATCCCTATGGTGAAGAATGGTGGTGGCAGCATCATGCTGTGGGGATGTTTTTCAGTGGCAGGGACTGGGAGACTAATCAGGATGAAGGGAAAGATGAACGGAACAAAGGACAAAGATCCTTGATGAAAACCTGCTCCAGAGCGCTCAGGACCTCAGACAACGCAGGAGTGGCTTCGGGACTAGTCTTTGAATGTCCTTGAGTGGCCCAGCCAGAGCCCGGACTTGAACCCGATCTAACATCTCTGGAGAGACCTGAAAATAGCTGTGCAGCGACGCTCCCCATCCAACCTGACAGAGCTTGAGAGGATCTGCAGAGAACAATGGGAGAAACGACCCTAATACAGGTGTGCCAAGCTTGCAGCGTCATACCCAAAAAGACTTGAGGCTGTAATCGCTGCTATAGGTGCTTCAACAAAGTACTGAGTAAAGGGTCTGAATACTTATGTAAATGTGATATAATTTGCTAATTTCTAAAAAACGGTTTTTGCTTTGTCATTATGGGGTATTGTGTGTAGATGGATGAGGGAAAAAAAACAATTTAATCAATTTTAGAAGAGGTCTGAATACTTTCCGAAGGCACTGTATGTGAGCTGTGCGTGTGTGTGCATGTAAATGTGTGTAGTAAAAACTAAATGCACATTTCCATTCGTCCCTCTTATCACAGTTGGATGCCGACAGCAGTGGCAACGGTGGAGGGGAAAATTATACATGTACAAGTGTATGCATTAATTCACTCTAATTTGGCATAACAAACACCTCATTTAATTACACCGAGTGAAGTTTAACAGTGGAGCCACCCAATTAGATTAAAATGAAGGGAAGCAGAGAGAGAGAGAGAGAGAGGAAAGCCAATCCCCATGTATTATTCTGCTAGTGTGTTGTTGGTGAAACATTGTAGGCCGTAGTTATTTGGTTCTCTGCCCCTGAAAGCCCCATCCCTCATGCTGGTTTCAATTCCATAACCTTTCAGATCACAGCATAATGAGTCAAAATGGCTCGCACATGCACATTATGCCCCGACGAATCATTTTTCCACCCAACCAATTTACTCCCATGATTAAATATTTTTTTCCAACATGAGTCAGAGCCAGGGGTGCCAGGCAAGGCCATGTTTTGGAGTGTGTGTGTGTGTGTGAACAGCGCATGTGTGTTTAGACAACGGTTCCGGGGAGCCGTCCAGTGTGTGTGTGTGTGTGTGTGTGTGTGTGTGATGCTATATTTATGCAAGTAAGGGTGCACAGAAACACGACCCTGCGCTGGAGCCATTAGCTGTTCTATTAAATCTCAGGGGAGTTAAAAAGACAGCCTTTAACTGCAGGTATTTCCTGTCTCTTGATCTTGGGAGGCAGAACTCATTTCTGCCAGTGGGGTTCAGCCATCATAACAAGTTGCGGTTTGATGCCAACAGTTTATTATTTCATTTTATTTAGGGTGTGTGTGCATTGGGGGTGTGGGGGAGAAGGGGAAAGGAGAGGGTCCAAAGACCAAAAGGAAAGAAAGAAAGAAAGAAACACAAGGAACATTAGTTTGAGGTGCGAGTGGGTGTCTGGTTGGAGAGGACTCAGAGGAGGGCCACAGCCAAAAGATTTCTCAGCCGTTCATTATATACCCTCTCCTCCCTCAACTCCACTCCCACACAGGGCGAAAGTGTCTGTAAGCATCTTGTGTTTTTCTCTTGTTTTCTTCTTGGAGTCTCTCAGAGCTCCTTAAGCTTGAGGAGGTATTTTGGAGATGGTTTTGACTGTGAGGAAAACAGGATGTGAGCTTTTAAGACCACACTAAAGGGGTTTATGGCAGAGGGGGGACATTGTTCAGGCGTGTTCCTAGCCTTGTATACAAGGGGAACATTGAAACACCCCAGTGGTTAAGATGTGAGGGGAATTTATTGGATTCACATGGGCGAATTTTTTTTGTCAAAGCTAATAACAATGTGCTCCTCATTTAGGCTTCAGGGAAAAGGCATAGTAAGTTCTTGAGTAATTGGTGTCCTTTGGAAAATGTGGTAGAGTATTGTGATATTCGGGTAATATTTCTTCTGTGTCATGTCCATGATTGTAACTTGTTGAGCAATATTTAATTGTTACAATTTTGTGTAGAGGTCAAACAAATATTTCCCTCTCATACCTCGCAATTTCATACTCGTAATCATCATCACACAATTTGTGGTGTGATGCATGACTTCTCCACCATCTAAAAAAAAAAAAAAAAAAACGTACAAAGAATTTCTTGAACTTGCTTGGAACTACGTAAGTGGTGACCTTGGATACCACAGGCAGGCCCAATGGTCCGAGGCTGCAGCAGCACAGTGGTGTGAAAGCCTCTGCTAACCCATCACTCTGTATGACAGGTTCAAACCGCAACTTATTGTGCTGAAAATTCCATATTGTCTGTATAATATATATATACACTACCAGTCAAAAGTTTGGACACACCTACTCATTCAAAGGTTTTTCTTTATTTTTTATATTTTTTACATTGTAGAATAATAGTGAAGACATCAAAACTATGAAATAACACATATGGAATCATGTAGTAACCAAAAAAGTGTTAAACAAATCAAAATATACTTTATATTTGAGATTCTTCAAATAGCCACCCTTTGCCTTGATGACAGCTTTGCACACTCTTGGCATTCTCTCAACCAGATTCACCTGGAATGCTTTTCCAACAGTCTTGAAGGAGTTCCTACATATGCTGAGCACTTGTTGTCTGCTTTTCCTTCACTCTGCCATCCGACTCTTCCCAAACCATCTCAATTGGGTTGAGGTCGGGGGATTGTGGAGGCCAGGTCATCTGATGCAGCACTCCATCACTCTCCTTCTTGGTAAAATAGCCCTTACACAGCCTGGAGGTGTGTTGGGTCATTGTCTTGTTGAAAAACAAATGATAGTCCCACTAAGCCCAGAATTCTGTGGTAGCCATGCTGGTTAAGTGTGCCTTGAATTCTATATAAATCACAGACAGTGTCACCAGCAAAGCACCCCCACACCATAACACCTCCTCCTCCATGCTTTACGGTGGGAACTACACATGCGGAGATAATCCGTTCACCCACACTGCGTCTCACAAAGACACGGCGGTTGGAATCAAAAATCTCCAATTTGGAGTCCAGACCAAAGGACAAATTTCCAACGGTCTAATGTCCATTGCTCATGTTACTTGGCCCAAGCAGGTCTCTTCTTCTTATTGGTGTCCTTTAGTAGTGGTTTCTTTACAGCAATTCGACCATGAAGGCCTGATTCACACAGTCCTCTCTGAACAGTTGATGTTGAGATGTGTCTGTTACTTGAACTCTATGAAGCATTTATTTGGGCTGCAATTTATGAGGCTGGTAACTCTAATGAACTTGTCCTCTGCAGCAGAGGTAACTCTGGGTCTTCCATTCCTGTGGCGGTCCTCATGCATAGCGCTTGATGGTTTTTGCGACCGCACTTGAATAAACTTTCAATGTTCCGTATTGACTGACCTTCATGTCTTAAAGTAATGATGGACTGTCGTTTCTCTTTGCTTATTTGAGCTGTTCTTGCCATAATATGGTCTTGGTCTTTTACCAAATAGGGCTATCTTCTGTATTCCCCCCCTACCTTGTCACAAAACAACTGATTGGCTCAAACACATTAAGAAGGAAATAAATTCCACAAATTAACTTTTAAGAAGGCACACCTGTTAATTTAAATGCATTCCAGGTGACTACCTCATGAAGCTGGTTGAGAGAATGCCAAGAGTGTGCAAAGCTGTCATCAAGGCAAAGGGTGGCTATCCCTCCAGCCACCCTAGTCATGGACTGTTCTCTCTGCTACCACATGGCAAGCGGTACCGGAGCGCCAAGTCTAGGTCCAAAAGGCTTCTTAACAGTTTCTACCCCCAAGCCATAATACTCCTGAACAGCTAATCAAATGGCTACCCGGACTATTTGCATTGTCCCTCCCACCCCCACCCCCTCTTTTTACACTGCTGCTATTCTCTGTTTATTATCTATGCATAGTCACTTTACCTCTACCCACATGTACATATTACCTCGACTAACCTGTGCCCCCGCACATTGACTCTGTACCGGTACCCCCTGTATATAGCCTCACTACTGTTATTTTACGGCTGCTCTTTAATTATTAGTTATTTTTCAATTGTTCTTCTTTTTTAATTTTTACTTATCCATTTTTTACTTAACACTTATTTTTCTTAAAACTGCATTGTTGGTTAAGGGCTTGTAAGTCAGCATTTCACTGTAAGGTCTACACCTGTTGTATTCAGCGCATGTGACAAATACAATTTGATTTGATTTGTTTTGATAATCAACCTACATATATCTCTGACAGACATACTTACCCACCCAGGCATACCACCAGGGGTCTCTTCACAGTCCCCAAATACAAAATTAATTCAAGGCAACGCACATTATTGTATAGAACCATGATCACATAAAACTCCCTTCCATCTCAAATTACTCAAGCAAACAGCAAAATTGTCTTTAAAAAAACAACACCTCACAACACAACGCCTATCTGACCTAGTTAATCTAGTAAAGGCATACAGTATGTATATGTAGTAATTTATGTATGCGTGTAAGTCTTTAATATCTATGTTAATGTTTTAAAATGTATGTCAATTGTAAAGTATTTTTGTCTGTAATGTATTTTTTGTTATGTGTCGGACCCCAGGAAGACTAGCTGTCGCCATAGGCGTCAGCTAATGGGGATCCCAATAAAATCTAAAATGCACGGGAAACAGCAATCCTACTAATTTGAAGCAAGTTGAGGGATTTTATGAACTAAGCTGTGTAATATGACATTAATAATGGTTATAAATGGCAGCTAGTGCAGCAGTCTGGGCCAGGGCAGGGAGGGACATGTCATGGCGGGACTCAGAGGAGGAATAGTATGGTGTGTGGAAAATAAAGTAGTACAATTAATTCCCCACCAAACCCAGCCCCACCACCACCGCACCGCCAACTTGGCAGGGCCTGTTAATGAAATGTGAAAATAGTTGTGGCACGTCGACTATGGGCATGGCGAAACCCTGCTGCATAAACTCATGATTAAACTGCTGTCCCCACGGTGTGGGCCTAATTCTAAATACACTCTGCTTTGCTTTGGTGGTAGGCGGCTTTACAGCTTTAGAGTCCAGAGACGAGCAGACAGACGGAGACACAGGGCTCTATTTTCGGCTGGCGCATTATAATAATTTGATGGGTGCTTATATTTGTCCTATTTCACACATGTACAAGTGTGTATTATACGCATGTGTGATTTGTAAATGTGTTTTTTTGCATATACCAACTCCCCCTGAGATTGGGGTCACGGCCAGGGTCTGCCATTATCAATGGCAACCCTGGAGCAATTAGGGTTAAGTGCCTTCCTCAAAGGCACATTGACAGATTTTTCACCTTGTCAGCTCGGGGATTCAATCTAGCAACCTTTCGGTTACTGGCCCAACACTCTAACTGCTAGGCTACCTGCTGCCATACCAAGTGAACATTTGTTTGCAATTTCAGCATGTAAAAACTGGTGCTCTGGTGTCTTAAGCCTGTCGCATGCTTCCCAGTCGAAACAGTTCACACATATGTTATGGCGAAATGTTATGAAGTTTTTTGTTTGTTTTGGTGTTCGGCAAGGTTTCTTTCCGGCTGTTCCCGCACACACATTTTTTTCTTTAGGCAAGTTGAAGTTCGGTAGCCGAAGTCTACACCCCTTCGTCGGTGATTGGTCAACAGTACTACTCCTAGTAAGAGTGGGAACTATGGACGGAATTCTACTAGCGATGCCTAGTTTTCATGAAAAAGACTTGAGAAATACTGTACCAAACATCTTAGTTAGATTTAAGACCAGTGGTGGAAAAAGTACTCAATTCTCATAGTAAAAGTAATAATAACCTTAATAACCTTAATAGAAATTGACTCAAGTAAAAGTGAAAGTCACCTAGTAAAATATTACTTGAGTAAAAGTCAAAGTATTTGGTTTTAAATATACTTAAGTATCAAAAGTAAAAGTAAAAGTACAAATCATTTAAAATTCCTTAAATTAAGCAAACCAGGGGCACATTTGTCTAGTTTTATTTTATTTACGGATAGCCAGGGTCACACTCCAACACTCAGACATACATAATTTAATGTCACGCCCTGACTCAGGGGACTCGTATATGTTGAGTCAGGGTGTGTATATTCTTTGTGGTGTTTTCTATGCTTTGATCTATTATGTGTAGATCTATGTTGGCCGGTGTGGTTCCCAATCAGAGGCAGCTGTCGCTCGTTGTCTCTGATTGGGGATCATACTTAGGCAGCCTATTGGCACTAGTGGGGTGTGGGATCTTGTTCCGTGTAAGGTTTTGTTTAGTTTGTTGTTTTGTCGTTGTGTTTATTCAGTGTAAATAAACATGTACGTACAGTGGGGAAAAAAGTATTTAGTCAGCCACCAATTGTGCAAGTTCTCCCACTTAAAAATATAAGAGAGGCCTGTAATTTTCATCATAGGTACATGTCAACTATGACAGACAAAATTAGGAAAAAAAATCCAGAAAATCACATTGTAGGATTTTTAATGAATGTATTTGCAAATTATGGTGGAAAATAAGTATTTGGTCAATAACAAAAGTTTCTCAATACTTTGCTATATACCCTTTGTTGGCAATGACACAGGTCAAACGTTTTCTGTAAGTCTTCACAAGGTTTTCACACACTGTTGCTGGTATTTTGGCCCATTCCTCCATGCAGATCTCCTCTAGAGCAGTGATGTTTTGGGGCTGTCGCTGGGCAACACAGACTTTCAACTCCCTCCAAAGATTTTCTATGGGGTTGAGATCTGGAGACTGGCTAGGCCACTCCAGGACCTTGAAATGCTTCTTACAAAGCCACTCCTTCGTTGCCCGGGCGGTGTGTTTGGGATCATTGTCATGCTGAAAGACCCAGCTACGTTTCATCTTCAATGCCCTTGCTGATGGAAGGAGGTTTTCACTCAAAATCTCATGATACATGGCCCCATTCATTCTTTCATTTACACGGATCAGTCGTCCTGGTCCCTTTGCAGAAAAACAGCCCCAAAGCATGATGTGTCCACCCCCATGCTTCACAGTAGGTATGGTGTTCTTTGGATGCAACTCAGCATTCCTTGTCCTCCAAACACGACGAGTTGAGTTTTGACCAAAATGTTCTATTTTGGTTTCATCTGACCATATGACATTCTCCCAATCCTCTTCTGGATCATCCAAATGCACTCTAGCAAACTTCAGACGGGCCTGGACATGTACTGGCTTAAGCAGGGGGACACGTCTGGCACTGCAGGATTTTAGTCCCTGGCGGCGTAGTGTGTTACTGATGGTAGGCTTTGTTACTTTGGTCCCAGCTCTCTGCAGGTCATTCACTATGTCCCCCCGTGTGGTTCTGGGATTTTTGCTCACCGTTCTTGTGATCATTTTGACCCCACGGGGTGAGATCTTGCGTGGAGCCCCAGATCGAGGGAGATTATCAGTGGTCTTGTATGTCTTCCATTTCCTAATAATTGCTCCCACAGTTGATTTCTTCAAACCAAGCTGCTTACCTATTGCAGATTAGTCTTCCCAGCCTGGTACAGGTCTACAATTTTGTTTCTGGTGTCCTTTGACAGCTCTTTGGTCTTGGCCATAGTGGAGTTTGGAGTGTGACTGTTTGAGGTTGTGGACAGGTGTCTTTTATACTGATAACAAGTTCAAACATGTGCCATTAATACAGGTAACGAGTGGAGGACAGAGGAGCCTCTTAAAGAAGAAGTTACAGGTCTGTGAGAGCCAGAAATCTTGCTTGTTTGTAGGTGACCAAATACTTATTTTCCACCATAATTTGCAAATAAATTCATTAAAAATCCTACAATGTGATTTTCTGGATTTTTCTTTCTCAATTTGTCTGTCATAGTTGACGTGTACCTATGATGAAAATTACAGGCCTCTCTCATCTTTTTAAGTGGGAGAACTTGCACAATTGGTGGCTGACTAAATACTTTTTTTCCCCACTGTATATCACGCTGCGCCTTGGTCTGACCCGTCCTTCAACGAACGTGACATTTAAAAACAAAGCATTTGTGTTTAGTGAGTCCACCAGATCAGAGGCAGTAGGGATGACCAGGGATGTTCTCTTGATAAGTGTGTGAATTGGACCATTTTCTGTCCTGCTAAGCATTCAAAAGTACTTTTGGGTGTCAGGGCAAATGTATGGAGTAAAAAGTACATAATTTTCTTTAGGAATGTAGTGAAGTAAAAGTTGTCAAAAATATAAATAGTAAAGTACAGATACCCAAAAAAACTACTTAAGTAGTACTTTAAAGTATTTTTACTTAAGTACTTTACACCACTGTGTAAGACGTCCTCGGGTAAAATGTCAAAATTAATTACAGATTTCTTGATTTATCTTCGGACTATTCTGACTCTATGTTGTTGCTAGGGCGTCTCAAGAGAGACATACAGTAAATAAGGTCTTTTAAGGGAGTATGCGAGGCACAGATGTTCGCTTCGCCAAGCCGAGTTCTGCTAGGAGCAAACCAAACCTAGTATGCAGGCGCCTTTAGTGGTAATCCGCTTGATAATTGCATGGATTTTGTGAGCGGAAGCACAACCTATCCAGCCGTGATGCACAGTGCCCTTATGCTCATGGAACAAGAGAGGAGATGTGCTCGTGAGACTGCTTTGAAATAAATCTTAATCACCAAAGCTTTATTAAAAGATCAAGTTTGGCAGCAGCAGAACAGTGAGCAAACATCCCCTTTTTATCGATGTATTGTAGGCCTACATTACTTTAGCCAGCTCCCCGTTTGGACGTGTGTAAAAACCCCTCCATGTAGGCTACATGTCCATATGCCCATCATGAAACGAGAGATGAAAAGATGCTGGTGACCCTTGTATTTAGAACTTATTTTCCTCTAACAATTGCTTGTTTTCCTTTTCAAGCCTGCCATAGGCTACCCTTAACCTAGGCTAGCAATCCGTTGTCTTTTTACCCTGTCCATTTTATGAAATCATGCTTCTGACCCCAAGCTCTTTAGAACGTTTTTTTTTTTTTCTTAAAAAAAAAACAATGCTTGTTTTTCGTTTAATTTGACTAAAACCCAAATTTATTTGAATGATTCACCGTCCTGGCTTTATGATGAGAATGTCCAGCTCGCATGCAATGGAATTTAGGAGCCATCTGCTATTTCTGGAGAAGTGTGAATGAGATCTGTAAGATGGTTCCATTATGTTTATAAAACATTAATTTGGGAGCAGTATAACGGTGAGTGGACATTCTCTTTGTATTGGCTCTTTGTCCAGCTTCTGTGAAAAGTTTGGATTTTCATAAGACCTTCATTTGTCTGCTTTGCCTTAATATTAGGCTATATGTCCACGGGGAGCAATTATTGTGCATGTAGGTCTAACTGTATTTAGACTATTTAAAACAAGTTTTGATTAGAATTTGATTTGAATTATTCACTCTCTTTTTATGCTTTATCAATAGTGAATTTAATCTTGGCTTATTGACAACGTTTGGCATGTCCATGGCTCAGCCATAATGCAACTTACAGTAGGCCTAGCCCCTACACTAGTGTGAATGCTATGTTTAACAATATGTTTCCATAATGAAGCCATGGAATTACTTAGAACAATGTGGACTACAAATGTGTTCAGTGTATTTAGCAAAGATGGGATAGGCCTACATTTTGTTATTTTGTTTCTGTAGGCTATTTAACAAACTAAGCTAAAACAGACAAACATTTGAATTGGAGCTGATGACAACGCAACACATAAAATACCGTAAATACACAACACATATTTAGCCATGGAGCACGCTCTGATTGGTCAGTGAGGGGTCAAGTTTCCAACGTATTTATTCATCAAATAAATGAGCCCTTTCACACCACCGCCACCTACTGCACCCATAATTCCTGCAGTGAAAATAGCTAAATTATTTCTGTCACACCCCTGGACCGATAGCGCTACCGCCAGCGCTAAGATTACCCATTGCATTAGGTTTGTTCAAATAGAGCCCACAGGGCCTACCGACCGACCGTGTCTGAGATTTAACGGGTGCACAGCACGGTTTAACGTACTGCAGGGGGCACATGGCAAGGCTTCGCCCCACTCCTGCCCCACCAGCCCTGCGGTTAGATTTTAGAAGACCCCAGATAAGAAACTGGAGTTAAATGTGGACGCAGTGATGTTTTTTAAAATTGTTTTTCTTGACACTATATTTAGAAAGTGTGAGAGAGACCAAACATTTTGCCATGCATAATTGCAATGACGTTTATCCATGACAAGATTACAGTAAGGCACCAATTATGTTTTCAGTCATATTTTTGTTGTTGACTAATTGGATTTATGATTAGTTGAGGATTAGGCAAAAAACATAACGTGGTTTTTTCCCCCCCCCAGATAACCAGCATTTTTCTAACTGTCTGAGTAAGTGTGGCCTATACTCTTGTGAATTTTGTAAGATTTCTTCCAAGGATTTTTTTGATGACAATAACAGTGCTGTACTGTCTGTAAAAACACACAGTGCAGTATCTGTCTGTGTCTGGTTTAAACAAAGAATTAGACTTAGCCTCCTTCCTATAGCCCAAACGTATACTCTTATAGTCAATAAGAACACTGTCCATACCATATTTTACATATCATTAACGAGTTAGCCCCACATAATACACACCTAATACAATGGATTCATGAACGGATCACGAATGATATTACCCCCTAATTGTCGTTCGTGCCCGCTCCCATCTTCTATAATTCTATATATCCTTGTCCTTGTGATTGTAACACATATACAGGTAGACAAGAGAGGCCATCCCTGATTGGCAGAGGACCAATTACCCTGCTTAGAAGCACCTGGACTGTGCTCACCTGTGTTTCCTACAAATGCTGTTTCTTAATGTAAGATTTGAACCTGCACACTGAAGAAGGCGAAAGCCGAAACATCTGGGTATGTTACCCTCCTGATGCAGTAAAAACGAGAATCGAAAAATGAAGAAGAAAGCTTTGCGCAACACCGCTCATTTTTTACTTAGGCTATGTGCATGAGATGTAACATTTAAACCACACACATTTTCAATGAGAAAAATTGAATTTAATGGCTCCACCACTGGCAGTCAGTGCCTGGGAAATAGTTAAGGGATGTTGTTCATTGTCACATGACATTATGAATACCAACGGAACCTGATACCGCCCCCTGCTTTTCTTTCCAAAATGTCCCCCAACCCCCCTAGTTCCCCAGCTCCTAGCTCAGAAACCCCAACCCCACACATCTTGCCTGCAGATGTGACGAAACCACAAACACTTCAAAGTGCCTCCCCTCAGACCAGCACCATACCCTGACGCCATCTGTAAATGTCCTGGACACGGCGCACGGAAAATATTAAACCCCATCTGCTCTGCTCTCAATGGCCAGGCAAAAAAACACAAACCCCAACAAACACCCACTAAAACACTTAAATGAGTCAACGTCCTGCACCGCGCCACTCTGGTAACCACGTCAACAAAGGAAGGAGCCATCTCTGTTGTTGTCCGCAGGATAGTTACCTTTCCAGTCATCACATTATCAGACGCTTACCTGGCCTAGAGGCGTGGAACCATGTTGGTCTACAAATCAAATGCAAATGCAAATAGTCCCCCCCACCCCACAAACCTGATGACTGGTTGATTTTAGGCCAATTGGTTATGAGAGAGAATAAAATAGAGATATAGGGAGAGAGATTGGATGAGAGAAAATGAGGAGTGAAAGATAATGGAGCAATGAGACTCAGAGAGATGGAGAGATGGAGGAGGGAGAGAGAGAAAAAGCATGATTCTCCAGATGGATGTGTTTGTGAATTGTTTTAGTAGAGAGGGTCTCAAGGCCTTTTCCTTCAGAGCCTCCCATAACTCTGTCAGATAATTGTCTAATTGCTCTGGGCCCCTAAAGAGCTCAATAACACAGAGCTATAATGTAGTGAGTGGTGGGCTGGAGCTGCTTGCCTTACTACACTATGAGGCCACATCCCCTCTTGTCCCTGTGCTCGCTCCGTTTATCATGGAAGATGAAATACACTCGGTTTCTCCCAGGGGGTACTGGGAAAGGGGAAATATGGCAACATCTCCTCTGATTCACCATCCTGGTGAACTCTGACCTCCAGCTAAGCAAGGAAAAAAAAAATCCCCTCCATAGAGATCCTATTAAATTACTAGAGGGGGGGCTACGTCATAAACCCTCAAAATTCCAGAATGGGGTGAAAATGGCAGCCATATTGGTCAGGGAGAAATCCAACCAGTCTAATTGGAATGACTGGTAGTAGAGGCATAATTCTGATCTACTTATGCAGGAAAATAAAAGTAAGGCATGTGATATATCACAACCAAAAATATTGTCATATAATGATAAATACAGTTTATACAGGTTTTGTACCGATTTTCTGTATGAATAGCCTCTAAAATATATGTGTCTCAATTTATGTTTTCTTGGAAAGCTGTGAGTGCTATTACATGATACAATATCAGTACTTGTTGCATTTACAACTTGTCTAGGTCCTATCATCAACTGATTTCAGCCACTTGTATGGCTGTGGATTGACTGCAAAGTTTGAATGGAATGTTGGCATATTGGCAGTTAATTAGAACCATTTATGGCATCATTCCTCTAAAACTGGCTGGCTAGCTAGCTAACAAACATACAGTGCAGATAAATTCTTAAAATGCATTATTTTACACTATATCTTATCACAGCACTGGCAAACCATGGTTGACCAATTCCCTGACAAAAATGGCTGACCTTTATCCCATCATAAGAAGATTCATGTCCATTCTAGTATTCTAATGCCTAATTCTATAATCCCCTCTCTCTCTCACCGCGGGCCAAACCAATGCAACTAGAGGATGAGGTCGGGGAGGAGGAGAACAATGAGGCTCTCTCATTTAAAGACTGGTGTTATTTGTTCTACATTCTTTAAAAAAGGGGTCCAAAATGGTTCTTCGTCTGTCTCCATAGGAGAACCCTTTTTGGTTCCGGTTAGAACCCAAAAAGGGTTCTACATGGAACCCAAAAAGGGTTCTACCTGGAACCAAAAAGGTTTCTTCAAAGGGTTCTCCTATGGGAACAGCTGAGGAACCCTTTTAGGTTATAGATAGCACCTTTTTTTCTAAGAGTGTATGGAAATAGGGGCATTACTCTACAAGGGTTGCCAGACATTGTATCCCGCTGTGAGTGTTTTCCATAGATGATTCTCAATATTGAGGCTTATATGACAGTTTGTTCCACCCCTGGGGAACAGTGGTCAGGAAAAGGTCAGAAACTATGATCCATTACCCCTCTGATGTGTTCTTATCCCACCAAACACACACGCATGCAGGGTTGGGTAGGTTACTGTCTAAATGTAATCTGTTACAGTTACTAGTTATCTGTCCAAAATTGTAATCAGTAACGTAGCTTTTGGATTACCCACACCCAGTAATGTAATCTGATTACTTTTACATCACTTCCCCTTTAAGAGGCATTAGAAGAAGCGCATTGTTTGTAATTTCTTTTGTAAAATGAATTACCAATTGAACGACATCTATTGCAGGATAAATCAATGTTAGAGTTGACATAGCTGGTGTAACACAGGTGGTATGACATTTTTTTTTAAATAATGTATGCACTAACTGTAAGTCGCTCTGGATAAGAGCGTCTGCTAAATGACTAAAATTTAAATGTAAATGTAACACTGTACACTGGGAAACAAGTACAGGGAGTGCATTTAATGATAAATAAAACATGGAACAAAACAAGAGTAGCGTCCAGACAGGGACAGAGTAACAGAATCAATAGCGCCTATGGAAGGAACCAAAGGGTGTGACAGATATAGGGGAAGGTGATGGAGTCCAGGTGAGTCTGATGAGGCGCTGGTGCTTGTAATGATGGTGACAGGTGTGCGTAATAAAGAGCAGCCTAGTGACCTAGAGGCCAGAGGAGGAGTATACGTGACAGCTGGCCATTAATGGATGTTGCATTTTACTTTATGGGTTGGTTATATAGGCTTCTTGTAACCCATTGCTTTCTACTACAGACAATAATAATTTTAGGCTATATCTTTACATTAAAAACCAGATTTCCAGTCATTCCAATTAATGTAATACCCCTTGATCTTCAAGAATGTGACTTGGAAATATAGATTAACCAAATTGTTTTACCTGAGCATCATTTTTTGGGGGGGAACTCAGTCGGGGTCTCAATTTACTGTTGAGAGTTACAATAGTAGAATACACAAGGTGCGATGTTGTTGTGCATCAGCAGTTTTTCTCTTGTTACAGTGGGGAGAACAAGTATTTGATACACTGCCGATTTTGCAGGTTTTCCTACTTACAAAGCATGTAGAGGTCTGTAATTTTTATCATAGGTACACTTCAACCGTGAGAGACGGAATCTAAAACAAAAATCCAGAAAATCACATTGTATGATTTTTAAGTAATTAATTTGCATTTTATTGCATGACATAAGTATTTGATCACCTACCAACCAGTAAGAATTCCGGCTCTCACAGACCTGTTAGTTTTTCTTTAAGAAGCCCTCCTGTTCTCCACTCATTACCTGTATTAACTGCACCTGTTTGAACTCGTTACCTGTATAAAAGACACCTGTCCACACACTCAATCAAACAGACTCCAACCTCTCCACAATGGCCAAGACCAGAGAGCTGTGTAAGGACATCAGGGATATAATTGTAGACCTGCACAAGGCTGGGATGGGCTACAGGACAATAGGCAAGCAGCTTGGTGAGAAGGCAACAACTGTTGGCGCAAATATAAAAAAATGGAAGAAGTTCAAGATGACGGTCAATCACCCTCGGTCTGGGGCTCCATGCAAGATCTCACCTCGTGGGGCATCAATGATCATGAGGAAGGTGAGGGATCAGCCCAGAACTACACGGCAGGACCTGGTCAATGACCTGAAGAGAGCTGGGACCACAGTCTCAAAGAAAACCATTAGTAACACACTATGCCGTCATGGATTAAAATCCTGCAGCGCACGCAAGGTCCCCCTGCTCAAGCCAGCGCATGTCCAGGCCCGTCTGAAGTTTTCCAATGACCATCTGGATGATCCAGAGGAGGAATGGGAGAAGGTCATGTGGTCTGATGAGACAAAAATATAGCTTTTTGTTCTAAACTCCACTCGCCGTGTTTGGAGGAAGAAGAAGGATGAGTACAACCCCAAGAACACCATCCCAACCGTGAAACATGAAGGTGGAAACATCATTCTTTGGGGATGCTTTTCTGCAAAGGGGACAGGGCGACTGCACCGTATTGAGGGGAGGATGGATGGGGCCATGTATCGCAAGATCTTGGCCAACAACCTCCTTCCCTCAGTAAGAGCATTGAAGATGGGTTGTGGCTGGGTCTTCCAGCATGACAACGACCCGAAACACACAGCCAGGGCAACTAAGGAGTGGCTCCGTAAGAAGCATCTCAAGGTCCTGGAGTGGCCTAGCCAGTCTCCAGACCTGAACCCAATAGAAAATCTTTGGAGGGAGCTGAAAGTCTGTATTGCCCAGCGACAGCCCCGAAACCTGAAGGATCTGGAGAAGGTCTGTATGGAGGAGTGGGCCAAAATCCCTGCTGCAGTGTGTGCAAACCTGGTCAAGACCTACAGGAAACGTATGATCTCTGTGATTGCAAACAAAGGTTTCTGTACCAAATATTAAGTTCTGCTTTTCTGATGTATCAAATACTTATGTCATGCAATAAAATGCACATTATCTACTTAAAAATCATACAATGTGATTTTCTGGATTTTTGTTTTAGATTCCGTCTCTCACAGTTGAAGTGTACCTACGATAAAAATGACAGACCTCTACATGCTTTGTAAGTAGGAAAACCTGCAAAATCGGCAGTGTATCAAATACTTGTTCTCCCCACTGTATGTCAGTCACTGACAGTCACTCAATTAGCTATGTCAGCTAACAATTTTTAGATTGGTAAATTAGTCTAGCCAGCTATCTAAACTTGTATTAATCATGGCTGAATACCAACCGGGCATGCAGGGCACGGGCCCAGGGGCCCTGACCTCCAAGGGGCCCCCATTGATTTTGTTAATCACTCTCACTCAGATATTATTAACATGGCATAAGTAATGGCAAAATGTGTAGAATTGCAGGTAATTAGCTTTCAAACTGCAACGTTTTCTCTACGCCCAATGGCAAACCGTGTAGAATTGCAGGAAATTAACTTTCTCTCTGCTGTCAAGAGGGGGGCGACTAAAGTGTTTTGCCCGCGAGGTGTGGGGTGCCCCATCCAAATCTTGCTTAGGGCCCCCAAAAGGCAGTTACCTGGGCCCCCTACCTCCTCTCCTCCCCCGTCTGATGATTAGCAGAGCGGCAAAAGGCTATCTACATTCACTGAGAGCCGGCTCCTGTGGTTGGCGGTTGCAGTAAAAAATATATATATATATATATACAGTATATACACAGTACCAGTCAAAAGTTTGGACACACCTACTCATTCCAGGGTTTATTTTTTATTTTTACTATTTTCTACATTGTAGAATAATAGTGAAGACATCAAAACTATGAAATAGCATATGGAATCATGTAGAAACCAAAAAAGTGTTAAACAAATCAAAATATATTTTATATTTGAGATTCTTCAAATAGCCACCCTTTGCCTTGATGACAGCTTTGCACAAGCTTGGCATTCTCTCAACCAGCTTCACCTGGAATGCTTTTCCAACAGTCTTGAAGGAGTTCCCACATATGCTGAGCACTTGTTGGCTGCTTTTCCTTCACTCTGCGTCGACTCAATTGGGTTGAGGTCGGGGGATTGTGGAGGCCAGGTCATCTGATGCAGCACTCCATCATTCTCCTTCTTGGTCAAATTTGAAAGTAATCCTAGACGTAATCCTTTCGTTTTTCAAAAGTATCTGTAATCTGATTACAATATTTTTGCTGGTAACATAACGGATTACAGTTATCATCTGTTACTCCCCAACCCTGCTCGAATACGTGCGCACACACAAATAAAATAAAATACAATTGTATTTGTCACATGTGCCGAATACAACAGGTGCAGACTTTACTGTGTAATGCTTACTTACAATCCATTTCACAACAATGCAGAGCTAAAAAGTAAGAAGAAAATCCTAAATTAAAGAAGGAAATAGTAACACAATAAAATAACAATAACGGGGCTATATACAAGGAGTACCGGTACCGAGTCAATGTGCAGGGGTACGAGGTAATTAAGGTCATTGAGGTGATATGTACATGTAGGTAGGGGTGAAAGTGACTAGGCAATCAGGATAGATAAACAGAGTAGCAGCAGTGTATGTGCAGAGTGTAAAAGAGTGTAAAAGAGTGTGAAAGTATGTCAATTTGTGTTTGTGTGTGTGTGTTTGTGCGTGCGGCTTCAATATGCATGTGTGTGTGTGTGAGAGTGTGTGTGTGAGCGTGTGTGTGTGTGTGTTCGTCTTGGTTTCTTGCACATAAATATCAGAAGTCTACTTCCTAAGTTTGAGTTATTCACTGCGTTAGCACACTCTGCCAACCCTGATGTTCTAGCAGTGTCTGAATCCTGGCTCAGGAAGGCCACCAAAAATTCTGAAATTTCCATCCCCAACTACAACATTTTCCGTCTAGATAGAACTGCCAAGGGGGGTGGAGTTGCAATCTACTGTAGAGATAGCCTGCAGAGCTCTATCATACTATCCAGGTCTGTGCCCAAACAGTTTGAGCTTCTACTTCTAAAAATCCACCTTTCCAGAAATAAGTCTCTCACTGTTGCCGCTTGCTACAGACCCCCCTCAGCCCCCAGCTGTGCCCTGGACACCATATGTGAACTGATTGCCCCCCATTTATCCTCTGAGTTTGTACTGCTTGGTGACCTAAATTGGGATATGCTTAATACCCCAGCCATCCTACAATCCAAGCTAGATGCCCTCAACCTCACGCAAATTATCAACGAACCTACCAGGTACAACCCTAAATCCTTAAACATAGGTACCCTCATAGATATCATCCTGACTAACATACCCTCTAAATACACCTCAGCTGTCTTCAACCAGGATCTCAGCGATCACTGCCTTATTGCCTGCGTCCGTAACGGGTCCGCGGTCAAACAACCACCCCTCATCACTGTCAAACGCTCCCTAAAACACTTTAGCGAGGAGGCCTTCCTAATTGACCTGGCCCAGGTATCCTGGATGGATATAGATCTCATTCCGTCAGTAGAGGATGCCTGGTTGTTCCTTAAAAGTAATTTCCTCTCAATCTTAAATAAACATGCCCCTTTCAAAAAATACAGAACTAAGAACCGATATAGCCCCTGGTTCTCCTCAGACTTGACTGCCCTTGACCAGCACAAAAACATCCTGTGGCGTACAGCATTAGCATCAAATAGCCCCCGCGATATGCAACTTTTCAGGGAAGTTAGGAACCAATATACACAAGCAGTCAGGAAAGCAAAGGCTAACTTTTTCAAACAGAAATTTGCATCCTGTAGCACTAACTCCAAAAAGTTTTGGGACACTGTAAAGTCCATGGAGAATAAGAGCACTTCCTCCCAGCTGCCCACTGCACTGAGGCTAGGAAACACTATCACCACCGATAAATCTACAATAATCGAGAATTTCAACAAGCATTTTGCTACAGCTGGCCATGCTTTCCATCTGGCTACCACTAACCCGGCCACCAACTCTGCACCCTCTGCTGCAACTTGCCCATGCCCCCCCCGCTTCTCCTTCACACAAATTCAGACAGCTGATGTTTTGAAAGCGCTGCAAAATCTGGACCCCTACAAATCAGCTGGGCTAGACAATCTGGACCCTTTCTTCCTAAAACTAGCCGCCGAAATTGTCGCAACCGCTATTACTAGTCTGTTCAACCTCTCTTTCATAACGTCTGAGATCCCCAGAGATTGGAAAGCTGCCGCGGTCATCCCCCTCTTCAAAGGGGGTGACACTCTAGATCCAAACTGCTACAGACCTATATCCATCCTGCCCTGCCTTTCGAAAGTATTCGAAAGCCAAGTTAATAAACAGATCATCGACCATTTCGAATACCACCGTACCTTCTCCGCTATGCAATCTGGTTTCCGAGCTGGTCAAGGGTGCACTTCAGCCACGCTCAAGGTCCTAAACGATATTATAACCGCGATTGATAATAGACAGTACTGTGCAGCCGTCTTCATCGACCTGGCCAAGGCTTTCGACTCTGTCAACCACCGCATTCTTATTGGCAGACTAAATAGCCTTGGTTTCTCAAATGACTGCCTCGCCTGGTTCACCAACTACTTCTCAGATAGAGTTCAGTGTGTCAAATCGGAGGGCCTGTTGTCTGGACCTATGGCAGTCTCTATGGGGGTGCCACAGGGTTCAATTCTTGGGCCGACACTTTTCTCCGTGTATATCAATGATGTCGCTCTTGCTGCTGGTGACTCTCAGATCCACCTCTACGCAGACGACACCATTTTGTATACATCTGGCCCTTCATTGGACACTGTGTTAACAAACCTCCAAACGAGCTTCAATGCCATACAACAATCCTTCAGTAGCCTTCAACTGCTCTTAAACACTAGTAAAACTAAATGCATGCTTTTCAATCGAACGCTGCTAGCACCCGCCCACCCGACTAGAATCACCACTCTCGACGGGTCTGACCTAGAGTATGTGGACAACTACAAATACCTAGGTGTCTGGTTAGACTGTAAACTCAACTTCCAGACTCACATAAAGAATCTCCAATCCAAAGTTAAATCTAGGATCGGCTTCCTATTTCGCAACAAAGCCTCCTTCACTCATGCTGCCAAACATGCCCTCGTAAAACTGACTATCCTACCGATCCTTGACTTCGGCGATGTCATTTATAAAATAGCCTCCAACACTCTACTCAGCAAATTGGATGTAGTCTATCACAGTGCCATCCGTTTTGTCTCCAAAGCCCCATACACTACCCACCACTGTGACCTGTACGCTCTTGTTGGCTGGTCCTCACTACATGTTCGTCGTCAAACCCACTGGCTCCAGGCCATCTATAAATCACTGCTAGGCAAATCCCCGCCTTATCTTAGCTCATTGGTCACCATAGCAGCACCCACCCGTAGTCTGCGCTCCAGCAGGTATATCTCACTGGTCATTCCCAAAGCCAACACCTCCTTTGGCCGCCATTCCTTCCAGTTCTCTGCTGCCAATGACTGGAACGAATTGCAAAAATCTCTGAAGCTGGAGACTCTTATCTCCCTCAACAACTTTAAGCATCAGTTGTCAGAGCACCTTACCGATCACTGCACCTGTACACAGCCCATCTGAAATTAGCCCACCCAACTACCTCATCCCTATATTGTTATTTAATTTGCTCTTTTGCACCCCATTATCTCTATTTGCACATAATCTCTTGCACATCTAGCATTCCAGTGTTAATACTATTGTAATTATTCTGCACTATAGCCTATTTATTGCCTTACCTCCATAACTTGCTATATTTGCACACACTGTATATATATTTTCTGTTGTATCTCTGACTTTATGTTTTTTTTACCCCATATGTAACTCTGTGTTGTTTTTTTGTTGCACTACTTTGCTTTGTCTTGGCCAGGTCACAGTTGTAAATGAGAACCTGTTCTCAACTGGTTTACCTGGTTAAATAAAGGTGAAATAAAATAAATAAAAACTGTATGTTGGAGTGTCAGTGTAGGATGTGTGAGTGTGTGGGTTGAGCCCAGTGAGTGTGCATACAGCCAGTGCAAGACAGTCAATGCAAATCGTCCGGGTAGCCATTTGATTAACTGTTCAGCAGTCTTATGGCTTGGGGTTAGAAGCTGTTCAGGAGCCTTTTGGTCCCAGACTTGGCGCTCCAGTACCGCTTGCCATGTGGTATAAGAGAGAACAGTTTATGACTTGGGTGGCTGGAGTCTTTGACAATTTTTACGGCCTTCCTCTGACACCGCCTGGTATAGAGGTCCTGGATGGCAGGGAGCTCGGCCCCAGTGATGTACTGGGCCATATCCACTACCCTCTTTAGCGCCATACGTGTCGGATGCCAAGCAGTTGCCATGTCAAGCGGTGATGCAGCCAATCAAGATGCTCTCAATGATAAAGCTGTAGAACTTTTTGGAGGGGACTAAGCACGCACCCCTGAGGGGCCCCTGTGTTGAGGGTCAGCGTGGCGGATGTATTATTGCCTACCCACACCACCTAGGGCCACCCTTCAGGAAGTCCAGGATCCAGTTGCAGAGGAAGGTGTTTAGTCCCTGGGTCCTTAGCTTAGTGATGAGTTTTGGAAGGCACTATGGTGTTGAACAGTGAGCTGTAGTCAATTAACAGCATTCTCACGTAGGTGTTCCTTTTGTCCAGGTGGGAAAGGGCAGTGTGGAGTGCAATAGAGATCTGTGTCATCTGTGGATCTGTTGGGGCAGTATGCGAATTGGAGTGGGTCCAGTGCGTCTGGGATGATGGTGTTGAGCCATGACCAGCCGTTCAAAGCCTTTCATGGCTACAGATATGAGTGCTACGGGACGATAGCCATTTAGACAGGTTATCTTGGAGTTCTTGGGCACAGGGCCTATGGTGGTCTGCTTGAAACATGTAGATATTACAGACTGGGTCAGGGAGCGGTTGAAAATGTCAGTGAAGACATTTGCCAGCTGGTCAGCGCATGCTCTAAGTACGCGTCCTGGTAATCCGTCTGGCCCTGCGGCCTTGTGAATGTTAACCTGTTTAAAGGTATTACCCACATTGGCTACAGAGAGCGTGATCACACAGTCGTCCGGAACAGCTGGTGCGCTCATGCATGGTTCAGTGTTGCTTGCCTCGAAGCGAGCATAGAAGGCATTTAGCTCGTCTGGTAGGCTCGAGTCACTTGGCAGCTCGTGGCTGGGTTTCCCTTTGTAATCCATGATAGTTTGCAAGCCCTATCACATCCGATGAGCATCAGAGCCGGTGTAGTAGGATTCGATCTTAGTCCTGTATTGATGCTTTGCCTGTTTGATGGTTTGTCGGAGGGCGTAGCGTGATTCCTTATAAGCGTCCGGATTAGTGTCCCATTCCTTGAAAGCAGCAGCTATAGCCTTTAGCTCAGTGCGGATGTTGCCTGTAATCCATGGCTTCTGGTTGGGATATGTACGCAAGTCACTGTGGGGACGACGTTGTTAATGCACTTATTAATGAAGCCAGTGACTGATGTGGTAAACTCCTCAATGCCATTGGATGAATCCCAGAACATATTCCAGTCTGTGCTAGAGAAACAGTCCTGTAGCTTAGCATCCGCTTCATCGGACTACTTCTGTATTGAGCTCATTGGTACTATATTGGTACTTCCTGTTTGAGATTTTACTTGTAAGCAGGAATCAGGAGGATAGAGTTATGGTCAGATTTGCCAAATGGAGGGCGAGGGAGAGCTTTGTATGCGTCTCTGTGTGTGGAGTAAAGTTGATCTAGAGTTTTTTCGCAACTAGTTGCACATGTGACAGACATGCTGGGATAAATTAGGTAAGATGGATTTCAGTTTTCCTGCATTAAAATTACCGGCCACTAGGAGTGCCGCCTCTGGTTGAGCGTTTTCTTGTTTGCTTATGCCCTATATAGCTTGTTGAGTGCGGTCTTAGTGCCAGCATCAGTTTGTGGTGGTAAATGGACAGCTACAAAAAAATATCGATGAAAACTCTTCGTAAATAGTATGGTCTACAGCTTATCATGAGGTTTTCTAACTCTAGCAGAACCTCGACGCTTCCTTAATATTAGAGATCGAGCACAGCTGTTGTTATCAAACAGACACAAACCACCCCCCTTGAGTTTACCCAACGCTGCCGTTCTGTCCTGCCAATGTATAGAAAAAACTGCTAGATTTATATTTTCCATGTCCTTGTTCAGCCACGACTAGTAGAAACATAGGATATTACAGTTCTTCAGATCACATTGATAGGATAGTCTCGAACGGAGCTCGTCCAGTTTATTCTCTAGTGATTGCATGTTCGCCAATAGAACAGAGGGTTTATCCACTCGTCGAAGTAGTCTCGTCAGGTTTCCCGCACGCCGGCCTCCATAACGACGCCTCTTCCTCGTTCCACACACACACACTTCAGGGACTGCGTGAGAGAGTGACTCTGGGCTAACGCGTGTATGTGTGTGTGTGTGTGTGTGTGTGTATGTGTGTGTGTGTGTTGTGTGTGTGTGTGTGTGTGTGTGTGTGTGTGTGTGTGTGTGTGTGTGTGTGTGTGTGTGTGTGTGTGTGTGTGTGTGTGTGTGTGTGCGGCAGTCCTCCAAGAGTTGGATGGATGAGGTATGAGCCTGGCTTTATTCTACTGGCTGTGACAGATGAGCAGCCAAGGCTCAGGGCAGATTCCCACATGCTTCCCTCTATCTCTCTCTCATGCTGAATGAGTGAGTGGAAGAGGCAAACAGTGACTTGACTTTATTAGCTACGAAAACGACTCTGTGGACCTGTTTTCAATTACAATCTAATTTAAACCTCATCCAAACCTACACATCCCAATTATAATCCTATGTTATATGTCATGTTTTCGTGGTAGAGAGCTGCATTGCGGTATTTCAACTCTTTCCCATGGTCATATAAACTCATAGAACATTTTGGGGTTTTGTTGAAACCTACTGCTCCCACCAGGTAGACTCTCTGTCTTATTCCCTTTTGACAGGATCAAATGCTTGAATCTGGACCTAAGTGTATGCACGGGCAGTACAGTTGCTTGTAAACAAAGACATTGTCTAAACATATCTATGGCAGTTTTGATTGAATTCCAGTCCACTACAGTGTGGTGTGTGTGCCTAGGGCATGCATGTCGGCATATCTGCATGTCTGTGTAAATTTGTCTGGATGATATGGCCATTTCAAAGCTAACAGATTCTCCAGTTATGAGTGAAAGCAGATGTTTCTATTTTAAATATATTTTCTCATAAGGCTTTTCACAAATTTGCTTCAATAAAAATATGGTAAACTTCCAGTCATTTTTTCGATAATGGTATAATGTTTATCTGTCCGTTCTCACTAAACGAATCTCTTAGAATCATCAGCATTGTTATAGTGCAGAGTTCAGTTATGTTGTATAAAGGGTAGTATAGTTTATGTCCACAAGTCTTGCATGCCAAGAACACACACACAGTATCTGACATGAATGTTAACAGGTGCTGTAGTTTAGCTTGATCATTATGTCAATCATGAGAGCTGCTGTACGTGCTTGGAGAGTATGTGCCTGTGTATGTGCACGACCGAGAGAGTTGTGTGTGTTTAGGGTCACAGATGGTACTGTATGTCACTACGCGTTGACTGAACTTGTTCCTGAGCCTGGCAAAGAGATAACACTCACACACGCATGCACGCACACAAACGCACAAAGTATCAATCATGTCCATTAATCATAAATGCCATGACTTTGATTTCTATGACTGGGTGTGTGTGTGCGTGTTTGTGCGTGCGGGCGTGTATGTCTTTGTGTGTGTGCCCTTGTGCATGCCTGTGCACATATGTGGCTGTGTGTGTGCTCTATGCCCTGCAGTCAAATATCCTAAACTAGAGGAGAGTGGGTGTCTGAGTCAAACCCAGAGGCTCCTTGCCATCGTCAGGCAGTAACATGAGTAATGAGCTCTGTCAGACACTGGTGGCTGACTGACCTTTTTCACCGCACTGGAACCTCCCTTAGTGCTGACGGCTACATGCTAACGACAGCTCTATGCTAATGATGGCGTGTCTGACACAGCCTTAAAGAGGCAGCTGATGAGATGATTGGCCCATTGGCCTCCCACTGGATCCCCTACAGGAAGCGCTGGGCTGACCACTGAGGTGGGTAACTGTAACTGTACTACTGTAAACGTAGACATGTACAGTATCTATATAGGGCTCTGGAAACACAGATATAGAATGACAAACAGACTTGTTCTCTATTTCCATTTAGAATCCTTTGGTGGCTAGAATAATAGAGTACTATTAAGACCTTCATTCACTCATATACGATTTCTATCCCAAACATGAACCGAAACAAGAGTCGCGTGTGTATGTTTAAGAAATGTGTTTACCCTTAGGCCTCTGTTACCCTTTGGCCTATTTTTCATTTAGAGTGATTGCATCCCTCATGAGGACTGCAGGCCCATTGAGGAGATGTAAAGTAGAGAGCAGCACAAACAACAACTTAAAACACACTGTTTTACAGGACACACCCTTCATGTTACTGACACATTAAGGAAACCTTGTGGGCTCTCATAAAATAAAACAACGTCTTTCTCTCTCTTACTCATAAAATAAAACAACATTTTCTCCTTCCACAAAAACACACAGGCAGCACTTTTCCCTGTGTTTTTTTCTGGGACTAAAATATTTGTAAAGTGTAATTAGATTAATAAAATAGTACTGGGTAGTAAATCACAGCCGTGTGTGTGTGTGTGTGTGTGTGTGTGTGTGTGTGTGTGTGTGTGTGTGTGTGTGTGTGTGTGTGTCTGTCTGTCTGTGTCTGTCTGTCTGTGTGTGTGTGTGTGTGCGCGCGCGCGTCCGTGTTTGTGTGTGCGTGTGTGTATAATGGATGTTGTTCATGTATGCGTTCGTGTGTGTTTTACGGTAATTGCCTGCGTGTATGTATGTGGCTAAGGGGTGGGATACTGAACAATGGTAACAAAATCATTAAATAAATGTTCCCCTAATTCACCAGGCATGGCTCCCACTGCATTACCTCTAGTGGTTGGCTGGCTGGGCTGGGGTGGAGCAGCAGTGGGGTGGTGGTGATGTGGTGGGCTGGATTGTGCCAGTTTCTGTTGTAATAAAGACATTAAAAAGCTCCCCGTTAAACTATTTTGGGCACAGGGGTTGGTAAGGTGTGGTGCTGGGGCTTTAAAGGGGGCATAGACATAAAGAGAGAGTTAGAGAGAGGCCTGCTCAGCGCTGTGCTGCGCTCCCAGGCAGCCAGTGTTTCTGTGCCAGGACACCTCTGTGTCGCTGATGGCTACAATGAAGTAATTACTAACACATGGTTATTAATGGGCTTACTGGAGACCTGTGGGATGGATGGAAGAGAGAGAAAGAGGGGGGGGGGTAAAGAGAGAGCGAAAGAGAGGGATTAAATTCAGAGAAAAAAAAGGAGAGTCAGGGGAAAGTGAAAGAGAAAAAGAAAACGAAGGAGTCAGTTGAGGTATCCTCCCTGGTTGGCGTATACCCACAACTCTTTAACACCCCGAGAGATGGAACAATGGGTACCATCTGACTGATGAGGGTTGATGGGAAAGAGGGGTGTGTAGAACCATGACAGCTTCTCCATGGCAACAGCTCTGTTTTTCTTAAATGTGGGACATATAACGCAGAGCTTTTTCTTGATGTGGTGTAATGGTAATTATGTCACCCAGAGTCTGACTGTGCCCGTAGTGGAGACGCTGCTTGAGAAATTATCAACACCAACAAACTAACGCTGATGAAAGGACTTGGCCACAGTTTCAAATCGCCTCATTGCGTTAAGAAAAACTATTGCGGTGGTAACAGCAACATTTACAAGGTTGTAACTCAAATTAGATAAACAAATGGCTGAAATTAAATTACTAAGTGACTCCTCATCTTCTCACACTGAGGTTGGTATTGCAGGAGGAGAAGGTTCTGGACCATTATTTAACGTCCAAAGTTCAAATTCAGGCAACACCTAGAGGGCAACAATTTCATAAGTAACCTACATAATTTTCTAGTTGTAAACTGGTCTTCTGGTTGAAGACACATCAGATAACAAGAGTACAAAAATGACTTGTAAAATAGAGGCTGCAATACAACCAAATAATACAACTTGTCCATGATGTCACAGTCAGACTTTATTGCAACTAGTTTTGCCTGCTGGGATCGTGTCGACACTTTAGGGTGCTGATCACTGGTCTATTTCCCATAGTCAGCATTAAATCTGTCCAGTCATTCCTTGTGTTTAGTAATCCTGTCACATAAACCAATTACAGTAGGGCTAGCTAGACTACTGGGATCTGCAATGTTAATGTGAAACTAATCTGAGCAATAAGGTGCACATGTAAAGCTAATGATCAAAGGGTGCCTGTGTGTGTTACTGGGTTCCCATGATATCAGACCACCATGTTGACTGGGTCTCAGTATCAGCTGTGGTTATGTGGCTTGATGAACGGTTTGGGGCATCTGTCACAAAGAGCTTAATGGATCCTGATGTTCAAAATCGGAATAACAACAGTGCTTGAGGACTGGATCTAATTAAGAGTGTATTTCTGTGTGTGTGTGTGTGTGTGTGTGTGTGTGTGTGTGTGTGTGTGTGTGTGTGTGTGTGTGTGTGTGTGTGTTACATGATGTCGCAATGCTGCCATTTTTAGACTGCTGGCTGTTGGCAATAATGTAATTACTTTGTTCAATAATTAAAGTTAGAAATTCAAACATTGCAGATTGTACAATTAATTTTCAATGCAACAGCATACTAATCATAATAATAATAATAATAATCATCATCATCATCATAATCATAATCATAATCATAATAATGATAAGTATGCAACAGATTTTTTGGAAATACAACTGTCCTGTAAAGGCTACCTGAGCCATCCTGGCGCTCTCTCCCAGCTTGGATAGAAAGTTGTTGTGCATAAAACCAGTCTACTAATACATTATTCTTTTCAAAAATCTTCAAGCTCTGTCAAATTGGTTGTTGATCGTTGCTAGACCAATATTTTCAGGTCTTGCCATACATTTTCAAGTAGATTTAAGTCAAAACTGTAACTCAGCCACTCAGGAACATTCACCGTCTTCTTGGTAAGCAACTCCAGTGTAGATTTGGCCTTGTGTTTTAGGTTATTGTCCTGCTGAAAGGTGAATCCCTCTCCCAGTGTCTGGTGGAAAGCAGATTGAACCAGGTTTTCCTCAAGGATTTTGCCTGTGCTTAGCTCCTTTCCATTTCTTTTTTATCCTGAAAACTTCCCGGTCCTTAACGATTACAAGCATACCCATAACATGATGCAGCCACCACTATGCTTGAAAATTGGAGAGTGGTACTCAGTAATGTGTTGTATTGGATTTGCCCCAAACATAACACTTTGTATTCAGTACGAAAAGTGAATTGCTTTGCCAAATTATTTGCAGTATTACTTTAGTGCTTTGTTGCAAACAGAATGCATGTTTTGGAATATTTTGTATTCTGTACAGCCTTCTTCCACACTGATCTTGACAAACCATTTCTGTATGGACCTCGCTTTGTGCACGGGGGAATTGTCATGCTGAAACAGGAAAGGGCCTTCCCCAAACTGTTGCCACAAAGTTGGAAGCACAGAATCGTCTAGAATGTCATTGTATGCTGTAGCGTTAAGATTTCCCTTCACTGAAACTAAGGGACATAGCCCGAACAATGAAAAACAGCCCCAGACCATTATTCCTCCACCAAACTTTACAGTTGGCACTATGCTTTCGGGCAGGTACCTAGATTCATCCGTCGGACTGCCAAATGGTGAAGCGTGATTCATCACTCCAGAGAATGCGTTTCCACTTCTCCAGAGTCCAATGGCGGCGAGCTTTACAGCACTCCAGCCAACGTTTGGAATTGCGCATGGTGAACTTAGGCTTGTGTGCAGCTGCTCGGCCATGGAAACACATTTCATGGAGCTCCCGACGAACAGTTCTTGTACTGACGTTGCTTCCAGAGGCAGTTTTGTACTTGGTAGTTAGTGTTGCAACCGAGGACAGACGATTTTTAAACTGCACTCGGCTGTCCCGTTCTGTGAGCTTGTTTGGCCTACCACTTCACGGCTGAGCCGTTGTTGCTCCTGGACGTTTCCACTTCAATATAACAGTACTTACAGTTGTCCAGGGTAGCTCTAGCAGGGCAGAAATTTGATGAACTGACTTGTTGGAAAGGTGGCATCCTATGACAGTGCCACGTTGAAAGTCACTGAGCTCTTCAGTAGGGGCCATTGTACTGCCAGTGTTTGTCTATGGAGATTGCATGGCTGTGTGCTCGATTTTATACACCTGTCAGCAACAGGTGTGACTGAAATAGCTGAATCCACGAATTTGAAGGGGTGTGCACATACTTTTGGCCATGTAGTGTAGCTTCTTCAATATAAGTGACAAAAATAATATTGTCCAACCCACAAGGTATCTCACCACACCCCATATGCCATGTCTTGAAATATGCTGATAGACAGATTAAAAGTACATTTACATTGTAAAACTTCTGACAGCCAGCTTTCTAACTCTGCCCATAACTTTTGGACTTTATAGCACTCCCAGAAGGCATGAATTATTGAGTCATTGTTAGTTTGACACTTTATTTAACTAGGCAAGTCAGTTAAGAACAAATTCTTATTTACAATGACGGCCTACACCAGCCAAACCCGGACGACGCTGGGCCAATTGTGCGCCACCCTATGGGACTCCCAATCACGGCCGGTTGTGATACTGCCTGGAATCGAACCAGGGGATCTGTAGTGACACCTCAAACACTGAGATGCAGTGCCTTAGACCGCTACGCCACTCGGGAGCCCACTTAAGACATGACTCTGCCGTTGTGCTGTAGAACTTGTATAATAAATTATATACATTCCTTTATACTGGATTAAGCGTACATTTTCGTTAATTGTAATATTGTTCATTTTGCTCCATCTTGTGCCAATATCAGTTCTTTTTAAGTCTTGGTTCCAATAGTTTATTTTTTCTAAGAGATTGTCAGTAGGATAGGCTCTCTGCAAGGTTTTGTATATCTTACCCATCATATGAGTATCTTTTTCTGACTCAAGTAGGATTACCTCAACATTGCCCATATGTTCAAAAGCTTTCATGTCAAATTTTGTGATAGGAAACTTTTAAGTTGCATATATTTGAAAATGTTTAAATTGGTCAGTCCAAAATTGCTTTTAAATTATGTTATGGAAATCAGTTTATTTCCTATTACCACGTCATTTACGTTTTCGATGCCTTTAGTTTTCCATGTGGGCCAATTTATCGGTGAATTCTGAAAAGCTATCCAAGGATTGTTCCATAGGGGTGTGTTTTTAGGGAGTGATATTGGTTCTTGTTCAATCTTTTTCATTTTCATGTTGTTATAGTGTTCTTAATTATGAAGTTGTTAATGTCTTGGCTCCATCCACAAGCGGTTCAATTGCCAGTGCAAACAGGAGGGGGGAGAGAGGACATCCCTGTCTCGTACCACTCTAAAGCTATTTCAGTAGATAACGTTTTATTTGTGTATATTTTGGCTTTAGGATATTTATATAATATTTTTATGAAATGTATTATTTATGCTGGAAAGTTGAATGCTTCCAACGTTTTGAATAGAAAAGGCCACTCAAGACGGTCAAAAGCCTTTTCGGCAACAACAGCCATTATTGGGCTCCCGAGTGGTACAGCGGTCTAAGGCACTGCATCTCAGTGCTTGAGGCGTCACTACAGACCCCCTGGTTCGATTCCAGGCTGTATCACAACCGGCCGTGATTGGGAGTCCCAAAGGGCGGCGCACAATTGGCCCAGTGTTGTCCGGGTTTGGCCGGTGTAGGCCGTCATTGTAAATAAGAAGGAATCTACTTTTTTTTTTCATATTGTATTATACTAAAACATGTTCATGTATTTTCTTTGTAAGTTTCTGTTTTTAATAAACCCTGTTTGATTAATATGTCTGGTAATACTTTTGCCATTCTGTTTTAGTGGACAGTAGTAATATTTACCATGTATGATATTATAAATACTGCACATGCGACTCGTAATAAGACTAAGCAATTAGCCTATTAAAATGTTTATCTGACTCCATAAAGATAAATAGCAATGTGCAAGAACACCATGGTTGAGTTACAGTAATAGGCAATCAAGAAATGTCTGAGAATGAAATTCTAAATACAAGTGTATTTAATTACTTTGTAAAATGAATGGATTCACATTCAAGGCATAAACATAAGTTACAAAGCATTAACAAGCATTACAAGGCATTTTTCTAAGCATGGTCAGAGAGAGAGAGAGAAACCATAGCCTGAAAGGCCATGCCCCAAACGTCCATGGGGTGGATAGAGAAAGAAAGAAAGAGTATATCACCACAGCAGGTCAGGAACAAATAAGAAAGAACAATGAATCTTAGACCCTTTTATATGCATCTGAGTTGTTTGGATTCAAAACCTGAGTTGTTGACCTAAATTCAGCAAAAAAAGAAACGTCCCTTTTTCAAGACCCTATCTTTCAAAGATAATTCTTAAAAATCCAAATAACTTCACAGATCTTCATTGTAAAGGGTTTAAACACTGTTTCCCATGCTTGTTCAATGAACCATAAACAATTAATGAACATGCACCTGTGGAACGGTCGTTAAGACAGTAACAGCTCACAGACGGTAGGCAATTAAGGTCACAGTTATGAAAACTTAGGACACTAAAGAGGCCTTTCTACTGACTCTGAAAAACACCAAAAGAAAGATGCCCAGGGCCTCTGCTCATCTGCGTGAACGTGCCTTAGGCATGCTGCAAGGAGACATGAGGACTGCAGATGTGGCCAGGGCAATAATTTGCAATGTCCGTACTGTGAGACGCCTAAAACAGCACTACAGGGAGACAGGACGGACAGCTGATCGTCCTCGCAGTGGCAGACCACGTGTAACAACACCTGCACAGGATCGGTACATCCGAACATCACACCTGCGGGACAGGTACAGGATGGCAACAACTACTGCCCGAGTTACACCAGGAACGCACAATCCCTCCATCAGTGCTCAGACTGTCCGCAATAGGCTGAGAGAGGCTGGACTGAGGGCTTGTAGGCCTGTTTTAAGGCAGGTCCTCACCAGACATCACCGGCAACAACGTCGCCTATGGGCACAAACCCACCGTCGCTGGACCAGACTGGACTGGCAAAAAGTGCTCTTCACTGACGAGTTTTGTCTCTCTAGGGGTGATTTTGATCTCCTTTCCCCCCTGTGCCTTCAGAATGTTGACTTTGATCTGATAGTTCCACAGATTGAAGATTACCATGCAGAGGGTATTTAGCGTTCTTCTGTTTCACACCAATCCAATTGGCATTGTTCCAGATCCTCTGGTGATATATCCACGTCAAGTTCCTCTGATATCAGTTTGACCACGTAGCTGGAACGGTCTCCTTTTTTCTCGTCTTCCGGTAAGGACAATATTCTCATGGTCTTTTGTCTCATTCTGTTTCCTTGCTGGTCCAATTAATCTTGTAAAGTTTGTAACTTTGTTTCCAGACGGCAAATTTTTTTTGTCTTGTTCGTTCATGTGCACGCCTTGTATGTGCATGTCTGACATGACAGGCTCTACTTTCTTTTCGAGCTAATATACTTTTTTAACAACAAAATGTAGCAGTTTGTTTGTTTTTGTGTGCATTGAGAGCATTTTAGCTATGTTTTCTTGGATATCCTTTAACTGTTCATTACTCTCGTTGGCATCTCCAAGTTGCTCCTTGTCTTTTCCTCTGGGGGAAGCCATGGCTTGTTGGATTTGTGTCCTCGCACCGCTTTACCAACTGAGTAGTTTGCTGTTGTAAATGTCACGATCGTCTGAGGAAGCGGACCAATACGCAGCGTTGCGAGTGAACATGATGACTTTAATAGACAAGCACGTCAATACAAAACAAAAGACGAAAGTGAAGTCCAACAGTGACAAAATACTGAACCTGGAACAAAAACCCACAACCCACATGAGAACACAGACAGAATAAATATGGCTCCCAATCAGAGATAACGAGCCGACAGCTGACACTCGTTACCTCCGATTGGGAGTCACACGACACCACAATTAACACACCCAAAACACAACCAACCGAATACACCCTTACAACCAACCCCACAACAAATACACAACAAAACAAATACACCCTGGCTCAAATCCAAAAGTCCCGGAGCCAGAGTGTTACAGTACCCCCCCCTAAAGATGCGCACTCCGGGCGCACCAGCATACAGTCTCGGGGAGGGTCTGGGTGGGCGTCTGTCCACGGTGGCGGTTCTGGCCCTGGTCGTGGTCCCCACCCCACCATAGTCACCACCCGCTTCCCTAGCCTCCTCCACATGACCACCCTCCAACTTACCCCACCTGGATTAAGGGGCGGCACCGGACTAAAGGGCAGCACCGGACTAAGGAGCAGCACCGGACTAAGGGGCAGTACCGGACTCAAATGCGGATCCTGGTTGGCTGGCTCTGGCGGATCCTGGCTGGCTGGCGGATCCTGGCTGGACGGCTCTGGCGGATCCCGGCTGGACTGCTCAGGCGGATCCCGGCTGGACGGCTCTGGCGGATCCCAGCTGGACGGCTCTGGCGGATCCCGGCTGGACGGCTCTGGCGGATCCCGGCTGGACGGCTCTGGCGGATCCCGGCTGGACGACTCTGGCGGATCCCGGCTGGACGGCTCTGGCGGATCCCGGCTGGACGGCTCATGGCTGGCTGACGGATCTGGCTGCTCATGGCTGGCTGACGGATCTGGCTGCTCATGGCTGGCTGACGGATCTGGCTGCTCATGGCTGGCTGACGGATCTGGCTGATCCTGTCTGGCGGAAGGCTCTGGCTGATCCTGTCTGACGGAAGGCTCTGGCTGATCCTGTCTGGCAGAAGGCTCTGGCTGATCCTGTCTGGCGGAAGGCTCTGGCTGATCCTGTCTGGTGGAAGGCTCTGGCTGCTCCTGTCTGGCGGAAGGCTCTGGCTGATCCTGTCTGGCGGAAGGCTCTGGCTGATCCTGTCTGGCGGAAGGCTCTGGCTGATCCTGTCTGGCGGAAGGCTCTGGCTGATCCTGTCTGGCGGAAGGCTTTAGCGGCTCCGGTCTGGCGGACGGCTCTGAAGGCTCATGGCAGACGGGCGGCTTATGCAGCGCTTGGCAGACGGACAGTTCAGACGGCGTTGGGCAGACAGGCAGTTCAGGCGCCGTTGGGCAGACGGGCAGTTCAGGCGCCGTTGGGCAGACGGGCAGTTCAGGCGCCGTTGGGCCGACAGGCAGTTCAGGCGCCGTTGGGCAGACGGGCAGTTCAGGCGCCGTTGGGCAGACGGGCAGTTCAGGCGCCGTTGGGCAGACGGGCAGTTCAGGCGCCACTGGGCAGACGGCAGACTCTGGCCGGCCGAGACGCACTATAGGCCTGGTGCGTGGTGCCGGAACTGGTGGTCCCGGGCTGAGGACACGCATCTCAGGGCTAGTGCGGGGAGCAGCAACAGGACGCACAGGACTCTGGGGACACACAGGAGGCTTGGTGCGTGGTGTAGGCACTGGTGGTACTGGGCTGGAGCGGGGAGGTGGCGCCGGAAATACCGGACCGTGCAGGCGTACTGGCTCCCTTGAGCACTGAGCCTGCCCAACCTTACCTGGTTGTATACTCCCCGTCGCCCGACCAGTACGGGAAGGAGGAATAACCCGCACCGGGCTATGTGGGCGAACCGGGGACACCATGCGTAAGGCAGGTGCCATGTAAGCCGGCCCGAGGAGACGCACTGGTGGCTTGATGCGTAGGGCCGGCTTCATGACCTCCGGCTCAATGCTCAATCTAGCCCGGCCGATACGTGGAGCTGGAATGTACCGTACCGGGCTATGCCTGCGTACAGGAGACACCATGCGCTCTACTGCGTAACACGGTGTCTGCCCGTACTCTCGCTCTCCACGGTCAGTCCAGGGAGTAGGCGCAGGTCTCCTACCTGACTTCGCCACACTCCCTTTTAGCCCCCCCCCAATAAATTTTTGGGTAGTACTCTCGGGCTTCCAGCCTCGGCTCCGTGCTGCCTCCTCATACCACCTCCTCTCGGCTTTAGCTGCCTCTAGCTCTTCACGAGGGCGGTGATATTCCTCCGGTTGTGCCCAAGGACCCTTTCCAGCCCGAATCTCCTCCCATGTCCATGAATCCTTAGGAGGCGTCCATAAATCCTGTGTAGGTAGGTCCTGTTGCCGCTTGTTACGCTGCTTGGTCCTCTTGTGGTGGGTTTTTCTGTCACGATCGTCTGAGGAAGCGGACCAATACGCAGCGTTGCGAGTGAACATGATGACTTTAATAGACAAGCACGTCAATACAAAACAAAAGACGAAAGTGAAGTCCAACAGTGACAAAATACTGAACCTGGAACAAAAACCCACAACCCACATGAGAACACAGACAGAATAAATATGGCTCCCAATCAGAGATAACGAGCCGACAGCTGACACTCGTTACCTCCGATTGGGAGTCACACGACACCACAATTAACACACCCAAAACACAACCAACCGAATACACCCTTACAACCAACCCCACAACAAATACCCAACAAAACAAATACACCCTGGCTCAAATCCAAAAGTCCCGGAGCCAGAGTGTTACAGTAAATAACTGATCACTCACTCTCACCACATGCATCCTATCAGTACGGGCATAAACTCAGCAGGTTTTGTCTGGCTAACAGCCTAAACAAATGCGCTGCAATATTCAAGGTAAATTCAATTAAATCAAATGATATCCAACTAGAGAGATTCCCCTGGTCTCCTGAAGTCCTCTTTTTCTTGTGTGCAAATGTTTTCACCACAGCCTGTAGGTCCAGGTTGCGGGCCCGACTGTTTTCTATACTGAGTATTGCCAACCCAGACAGTCTTTCCTGAGACATTGTGCATTATATGTCCATTGCGCTGCACACAATTTAAACTTAGTCTTGAATGATGCATGCCAAGATATACCAGAGATAAGGGACTTGATATTTCAACCACACAACTCAAACGCCAGTTCACCAGTATGAATGAAACTGCAAACCGCTTTTTTTGTTCAAGCCCTTACTGTTGTCCGCTGAAGATGATAATCTGTTTGCATCTGCCAATTTAATGGCTGTCCAGTATCCAGACGACCTGTCCCCAGAGCTTCCTGTACAGTTAATCTCTTTCCGTAACGTGTTGAGGTGGCAATTAAGGAGAATGAGAAGCTCAATTAAAGATGTTGCAGAACTGCTGTATTTAAAGCACCACCCACTTCTGCCCAGTTTCCCTGATGATGCTACGGCAATCAAGCTGTTTTTACCATCCCTGTAACTGTTGCTTCTGCGGAGAGATCGTTTTCTAAATTAAAACTTATAAAGAACTACCTAAGAAGTATTAGGCTCTCGGTCTGATATGTGCTCCAGTCATTGCACTGGTACCGTCATAACCTTGACCACGGCATTTGTTCACCAATGTCCCCTTATGCTTTCAATCAGTTACATTTTTTCGTTTTCACGGCCTGCGGCACTTCTTCAGTCACATTCCAGAAGCCCAAGAAACAAACACTTAGCTTCCTAGTACATATGGAAATTAAAAAGGTATATGAATGACTTGGAGGGTTACTGTCAAAATGATTTATTAAATATTTTTTTTTTTAAATAGACATCGATGACAGGCGCATGGGCCCCTAGAGCTCGTGGGCCCCCTCCCCCTGCATTCCGGGGGCTGTGGGGGTGTCCGGTGCGCCAGTGTGTGTGTGTGGGGGTTTACAGTATATGCTTATGCAATTTACTGGATATATCCTCCCTCAAAGTCATTTTTGCCTGATCTTATAACTCTCCATTGAAGCATATTTTTATTCATTCTTCCAAGAGATTCCATCATGCAACTTTTCCTGATTAGTTTAGAAGCCAGACAACAACTGTATCCAATCACAACAGATGTCTTGAGGCCAACCAACATCACTGCCTGCCTTCCTACTTTTAGATACGATTGTTTACAGGAATGTTTTCTATCAATCCATTTGTAATTCCCCAAAGTGTACGACCTCTCATTTCAACCCACATTTGTATTGTTTTATAACTTCATTATGTCTCCAAGGAGGGTTTAAAAAAAAAAAATCAAATACATTTTATGTACTTGTTTATATAGAACAAAAACAGCCCTACCAGGCAAAATGCTGTAAATTAGGGAGAGATTATAACAGATCTTTAGTTGGAATAATGACTCATTTTGTTCTTTATATCCACAGAACACGAACCATAGGCCTTTCTAATTAAATTAGGCATTTTTTGGCACATAACTCTCTACTCTCTGCTCTCAGCAGGGTCTCCTTAGCCCTGAGGTTGCTAACAACCCAATCCATGACTCCTGTTAGTTTTGTTCCCCTCGTTTAAAATCTAATTAAATCAGGTAATAAGGGTGTGGCGAATGGGTTGGAATAGAGGCCTTATACAAGGCTACCGTAACTCTTGGGGAGAGATGGATGAGGGACCGTTGTACATGAAGACTACTGCCAAACCATGGACTGCTAATGAGCATGCATTCTCTCTCGTTCTCTCTCTCTCATTCTCTCTCTCTCTCTTTCACTTTCTTTCTCTAATTTATCTTTCTCATTCTCTCTCTCTCTTTCTCTGCCCCTCTCTCTCCCCCCGTCTTCTCTCTCTCTCCCCCCTTCTTTTCTCTCTCCTGATTGGGGCCAGATGTGAGCTCTACTCTGGGACAAGGCTGAGATGAGAGACAGTGAGTCCGCCAGACCCACAGTCAAATAAATTAAACCAGTAATGAATAAAACAATAGCAGATTAAATGTGCCATAGTTAAAAATAAGTTGATTGAATGTGATTTTGAGTCCAAATTGTGGGGCTGTACTGGAGGCAACTAGTGTGTTTGTATTTGAGTAGTGTTTTGTGACTGCAAGTGGAAGTGCTTTTTTTCTCTGTTCATGTGCTTCTCTGATTCCACAATCTAGGCTCTTTAGGAAACTGGACGAAGCCCGTAGCAGCCCATTTAACCAGTTGTCATCGCCATGACAGTTGGCTGTATGGGAGCTTAGTACTCTGTGAGTCATCTGTAGCTGTTATTAAGTCCAGTCTAAGTCAAAACTATTCATTCAACCACCTCCCCATATCAACAACATGTCTCTCCAACTCCATGTCTCTTCCCTAATCAACTTAGTATCTACGCATCTCCACATCTCCTCCCAGGCTGGCCCATGCTCCATCTCTCTTTCTTTCTCTGTGTATCTGTCCCATCCCACTGTTTATGGTTTACCAACATCATCTCAACACAATCTGACAGGCTGGATGCTGGATCCCCTCCATCTCTATCTCCAACCTGCTGCTTAGCTCTGGGGCTGGGGCCTGGGGGTTTGGCTCCCTTGCCAGGGCTTGAAGCTAGCTGGATGTCAGGGCTGGGGCTAAATGCTGTGGCTGCGAGCCTGTTGAAAGCCTGGTTGTTGTCCAATCAGCTGGCAAGTGAGTACAAAGGGCCACACAGAGGAGGGCTGCCAGGGGAAACAGAGGAGCGGGGAAGCAGGTGAGACAGATAGACCAGGCTCCATTGTTTCACCGTGTTTCTATTTTCTACAGGTGTGACTCCTCTGAGCCTGGAGCACAGACCTCTGTTCAGATGTGTGAGAGGAAGACTCTCCAAGAGCTATAAGAGGGTTTGGCAATGGTTTAGCATGGCACAAAAATAGAGCCACTTTGGGAGAAATAATGATGGCAATGGGACTCTGGCAATGACTCCCTGGGACCGCAAAACCCACATAGCTGAACGTATAGTATATTGAATATTAATATATCTGAAACTACTCCAGTGCAGGGCCACCTAATGAGGGAGATGGAATGGAGAGAGTGGAAAAAAGGGAGACCAATAGAAGTTGGTAGAGACTAGGGGGAGAGGGATAAGAAAGGAGTGGGAAGTGTGCAGATCGTTCCCATGTTTCTCTTTTCCAAAAGAGGAGATATGAATATTGTGTATGTGGGGGGTGGGGAGATACAGTGAAAGAAAGAGTGAGAGACAGAAAATGGGGGAGAGAGAGAGAGTGACAGAGAATGGGAGAGGGGGAGAGAGATAAAGAGAAACAGTGTGCATGATGTCAACTGTGGTTAGCGCTCCAAACTCACTGCAGATGGCAGGACGAGAGGTCAGGGATGGAAATTAAAGAACAAATTTGGAACAGGAGCAGGAAGGCTGTTCTGGAGTTGGATAGGGAAGGGGGACATAGGGGTCAGAGCAGGCCCAAACATATGGGCTTTTTAAACAGCAATTAGATGCGCCCCTGCTTCCACCTCGGAGCTACGGGTACGGTTTGACCCCTAATCATCCCCAATTTCCACTGAGCCCTCTCTCTGAGATATGTCCCCTCAGATTGGGTGTTTATTTTTTGGCCCGTTTCCTGTTTGACTAAAAGCTAAGCTTATGGATGACAGTGAGGGCAAGGGCGACGCGTGCACTTGCTGCATGGCTATGCTTTCAACCCCCCCTCACCCCTATTAGTCACTCTATTTTATTTTATTAAACCTGATTGATTGTGATGATAATGCGCAATCCCATTTGACATACAAATTCATTGTCTATTCAACACTATACTAACTATATGAATTGTCTCCTTTATTTTAAGCAAATAAAATGAGAGGGTCTATTGTGTACTACTCCATTTCACACACAATGTTTATTTTATTCCCCTGTTCGTCTTTCTCTGACTAAACTGAATCGTATTTCATGAGAGAGCATAATCTATAAGAGAAAGCTTTTTATGTTTTTTTTTTTTTAAATCTGCAGCAAAACATTTGGTTCAATCTGACTTCTGACATACTGTAGAAGTGTTACTGAAGATAATATGTCCCCTGAGAATTCTTCCCTTTTTTCTTGTACTGTATGTTACTGTACATGCATGTTTTTTTAGTTTATTGGGCTGTAAGAAATCATGATGTCAGTAGCTTCTTTGTTCTAACATCTGTACAACAGTATAAATTAATCCTGGCTATGAATGAGGGGGATTGAAGTTGATGATAAATAAATTGTACTTTTTTCATGAACGTCCCAGATGTCCCATCCATTCTGTAACATTCTGTTATGGACCTTATGGACATAGATTGTATTTATTCGTTGCATTCAGCCTTCAGAGAGGTTCTGTTCTAAAGACATAAATAAACACACTCTAAATTGATGCTTAGTCGCTGTATATAAAAAGGGGGTGCACACACAGAGAACTTTCTTCTAGGCTTGCACACACACAGCCCTACCCCTACACACGTAAGCTGCAGACATGTCCTCTGACACTTTGAACCTTTGAACCCGCACAGTCATCATCAAAACCCATCAACCTCCCCCACCCTCACATTCCCCCACCTATAACCCCTCTGTGTCCCTGTATGTCTTCTCTATAATAAGCCCCCCACCCACCCATACATCCCAGTAATGAGGGAACCAAGATCATGGCCGCCCCATCCTACCCTGCCCTGACACAAGGAGCCAACACACTCTAAATGACCAGCAGCAGGTATTTCCTAACCCTGGCTGCCATCTAGCCCCAATGCTGCAGCCTGGCCATGCCTGGCTCTCTCTGGCTCCTCTCTACCCCAGATGTATTCCCTCCTGAGGTCTCTCGCCTTTGAGCACTCGGATGATTGGCCCCCAGATGCAAAAAAGACGTGGAGGCCAGTTTTTATTTGCCAAGGGCAGGTTATTATTGTTTTTTTTGTTGCTCCGAATATTCAGTATATGGTCACACACACACACACATTATTTCTGAACAGGCCTATTCTTAGTAGTTGATTATAGATACAGTATAGATGGAAGACAAGGTTGTACAGTATCTGGACCTAACAATTATCATTTAAGAAGTATTTAAAACGTGTGTAGTGTAGTAATCTAGTAAATGTTGTAGTTTTAAATGTTAAAAATACTCCTAGTTCTTTCCGTATTACTTATCTCTCAGTTTGCCACAATAGCATTCTCACAACACAGCACTAGTATAGTTGAAACAACCCATAAAAGCGGTGTTGAATTAATATCAGCCTACTGTCAGGATAATGGAATGATTACTACTGCTTGCCTCTACACTTCACTGATTATGAAGAAAACAAATCTTAAACAGGTTGGACCTTCTAAATGCGATTTTACGGTGCATGTTACTGCATGCCTCTTTATGACTTGATTTCAATTTCTCCCCAAAATTGTAGCAGACGCATTATCATAATCTACTTTACAGTCACTCTATCTCCTTACAGAAGACTTCATTGTCCCAGGCACACAGACCTCTTCCTCTAGAAGTACCCTAGATGCCGTTCTTTGACAAGAGCCCATTTCTTCATCCTACCCATGTCATTAAGTCCATTGACTCCACAGTAAAAAGCGATAGGTCTACTGTGACTGATGAAGTATAAACATAGATCCCTGACATATCGCTCTGATCCCTCTGCTTTCTATCCAGTCTATTTGAACTTCATGCTGTTGAACATTGCAACAATTATTTAATTAACCTTTGACTCCTCTGACCCCCAAGGGTCAATTGAAGGAGATGATTAGGATAAAGGTTGATTAGGGAAAGAGGAAGATGAGATAAACAAATATTTCCTGTGAAATGATTTAAATATTCCTTGGCAAAATATAATAATCCATGTTTTGTTTTGTCCTTTTGTTTTTACAAAATATTGAGTACAGAGTCTGACAAATAAATCAGTGACAGACCTATGAAGCCAAAAGTTTTCTCTGAAGGCTGGCAAATATATATATATATATTTGCTTTCAATGGTGTCAGAGAAATCTGACCCTAGGCCAGTGCTTATGGACAAACTCTGGCTCTGAAGCATAGTAGCATCCAAAGTATATGCCAGTATTTTACTTTTTTCATTATAAAAAAGTAAGCTTTTTGCTCACTAACCAATTTCAGTTTAGTATTTTTGCGTGTTCAAACAGGCGTTACTCTAATGTCCCTTCACTGGTCCTTTTTGCCTTTTGGGTTCTTGAAGTGGCATCAACAAACAAAGATGGTGGCTTAGAAGAAAGTTTTGCTGAAATGTGATTAACTTTGGCCATTTTAAGCTGGTGGTTTTTTCACCTCATTTATCAAACCAGGCGGTGCCTGTGGCTTTAGGTCGTGGACTGAAACCGGCTCCTACTAACCGGAGTCGGCAGCGAGAGAGAGCCCTCCAATTAGCCGCTCCGCAAAAGAGTGGCCCTGGCTCACTTGTGCAACCACCCGAGGAGGAGCTCACTAAGACCATTATAGGCGGGAGAAGACTCGCATAGAGCTGCTTCAGCAAGACCAAGAGATGACAGAAGAGAGGAAAAGTGCAAGATAGCCGTCGCTGAGAAGTAAAGACAGGTCTCATAGTTCACATTATCAGTCCCAACTATTCTCTGATACCAATTGTTTTGTATGGACACTTTCTGTTAGATAGAGAAACTTTCTGGTTACACATCATGCACAAATTCACCCAACTTCCTGTTTTGTGGGAACCCAGATCCAAACAGACCCAGGCCGAGGATGTGAAGCTGAAGAGGATCCAGAAAGAGCTGCAGACACTGGACGACATTGTGTCCAACGACATTGGCATCCTGAGAGGTGTGATCGAGCAGGCCAGCTGGGACTACAACACTGCAAGGTAAACACTAAATGGAGAACATGCAGAATCCTTGCCACAGAGATGGGCTTTTGTTCAATCAAGATGATTTTTCACGCAGGAGAGTTGGCCTGGACCCTACTATGGATACTAGGAGCCCCCAAACACAAACTAATATGTTAGTCTATTCATGCTCAGTTAATTCACCCAATTAATTTACTAACACGCATTACTGTTATTTGTATCACCACCAAAAAAGCACAACAGTCTGCGCTGTGCTCATCTGTGATTTTGTTGCCTCCATTCAACCCTGGAAACACTGTCTACTACAGGTTAGTCAGAGTACTCCGTCAATACATCACAATATACACTGAGTGTACAAAACATAGTTGCACCCCCTTTTGCCCTCAGAACAGCCTCTTATTGTCGAGGCATGGACTCTACAAAGTGTCAAACGTTCCACAGGGATGCTGGCACATGTTGACTCTAATGCTTTCCACAATTGTATAAAGTTGGCTGGATGTACTTTGGGTGGTGGACCATTCTTGATACACACGGGAAACTGTTGAGTGTGAAAAACCCAGCAGCGTTGCAGTTCTTGACACACTCAAACCGGTGCGCCTGGCACCTACTACCATACCCGTTCAAAGGCACTTAAATATTTTGTCTCGCTCATTCACCCTCTGAATAGCACACACACAATCCATGTCTCAAAATCGTTCTTTAACCTGTCTTCTCCCCTTCATCTACACTGATTGAAGCTTCCAGCCAGTGCTGGATTGGCTGTAGATACCTAGCACTAGCTAGCATGCTGGGGGCTTGCTCCTTGAAAAAAATAAACCCCACATAACGATCAACCGTCAGCAAAAAATAGCATTTAATCGCTTTCAATGGAAACCCCCGGTGAGGCCCTAAATATAATAATAATTTGGTGGGTGATTATATGTGTCCTATTTCACACAAGTGTGTATAATTATGCATGTGTGAATTGAAAAGGTGTTTTTTGCATATCCCAACTCTCCCTCAAATCAAAGTTTATTGGTCGCCGTATACATATTTGCAGATGTTATCGCAGGTGTGGCAAAATGCTTGTGTTTCTAGCAACACCCTTGGAGAGTGGGGTCCCGGCCAGTGTCTGCCATTAACAACGGCGACTCTGGAGCAATTAGGGTTAAGTGCCTTCCTTGTTCAAGGGCACATAGATAGATTCTTCACCTTGTCGGCTCGGGGATTCGAACAAGCAACCTTTCGGTTACTGGCCAACGCTCTAACCGCTAAGGCTCCCTGCCGCCCTAAACAGCTCTCGCGCTACACATGCAGTCCCTTTTCTCTGAAATTCCATGAATACCTACGAAATAAACTACTAATTATATTCCCCAATCCACATGTCTTCTCTCCTTTCCTGTTCAGGAAGCGCTATGAGAAGGCGGAGGCTGAGTATGTGACCGCCAAGCTGAACCTACACAAGAAGACTGAGATAAAGAGCAACTGACAGAGCACCTGTGTACCATCATCCCGCAGAACGAGCTCCGAAAGGCCTACAAGCTGGAGGAGCTGCTGCAGCAACTACACCTCCAGGCCACAGAGGAGGAACAGGAGGAGGATAGGAAGAGGGAGGAGAAGCTGGAGAAGGAGAAATAGAGGATGAGTGCTAGAGAGAAGCAGGAGTGGAGAAGGTCCAGGAAGAGGGAGGGAATGCTGTCCAGTATTCCCCAGATTTGTATACATGTGATGCCTGAGAACTAGCTCACTGAGAACTGAGTCTTCATTGTGGAGCGACCATTAGTATTTTGTTACTGTTTGTCGGGGGCACTTTGTCTGTGTGCTCTTAACGTGGCTGTGTCTAAAATGCTCTGCCTCAAGCTCTTCTTTTACACAACATGTGGCTTTACATCAGAAGTGAATGCTCTCTCTGTCTCTCTCTCCGTCACGTCTAGCGAAGCAATATGTAGAATTGAAAGCAAAGCCGTTTTAGAGTTTGTCTGGTTTGAAAGGAGGTGGTTAACGTTTTACCCCCTGAATGTTCCTCTGTGCAGTTCCAGGGTACAGATGAATATAATATACTAATGTTCAGTAAAGCAGCACTGTACCAGATCTAGTCTGTGTGTATGTTGTAGATCAACATATTTTCTTGGGGGTTTTTCTATCAAGTGCTGGTATTTCCCAAAACCCAACTCAGTATGCACCAGTCACAGTGGGCTTCCTTGGTAAAGACTTGCAGATCTCCAGCAGGCTTCCTAAGGAATGGTAAAGTGATATCTCATAATGTATGTATATATGCTCTCAGAGGAAACTGCTCCTCAGCACGTTACTGCCGTGACATACCATTATGGCTTTAGAAGAGCTGGTTTTCAGTGGCGCTCTATGGAACAAATGTGTCTACAGCAGTATAACATTTATCTAATATGAGTGTGCTGCAGCTAGCTGTTTTGTGTGTAAAACGAACTTTCTGTCCCTGTGTGTGCCCCGGTACCAAATGATCAATTGTGTATACTTTTTTTTTTTCTTAACCTTGAACATGACACATTAATGTGAATATGTTTAAATCCAACAGATCTGTAGTTTTGTATTGAAATGGCCTTATTTATAGCGGTTGGATATTTAAACATTTATTTTACACTGCAATTTGTATTTAGGTATGTTTTCTCCTTAATTTTTAAAAAGAAAACACATATATTCTGAACATAAAATGCAGCTGCACAAAACCTGTTAACAGTAACACTTGGTTATATGTTGCTCATGTCATCTTGGTCTGTTGAATTAAGGTGAATAAAGTATTATAATTAAATGGATAAGAAACCTGTATGTCTTTGAAATCTGATTTATAGGTTTTGGTTTTGTCATTTTCATCATCAGAAAGAGGTATTTTGAATGATCTGTTTCAGTCTGTCTTTCTAACAGAACTGCTTAAGGGTATCCGTGTGAATTAACTGAGAATATTTTCGAACTCACATCGCTTTTTCAAGTCATTTTAAAGTGCAGTAAGTGTTCTGTAAACCGCTCTGAGATTTTACAGCGATTTGGTCACATCTGGCCGTCAGAAAGAGAGACCATAAACCCCAGTATTTTAATTAGTTAGCGAGTAGTGAGTGACCACTGAATGTCCCCGCCACCTCACAGGTCAACGCTTTAATGCGTTTGATATCCTGCCTGAAATTATATTTTAATAATTTATTTTAATAATAACACTGTGTTATTTACTGACGGATGTTTAAAGGCTAGTTGCGTGTAGGCCTAGTGCATGTACTCCTATGCTTCCTCAGAAAATAGCATAGCGACTTTTCTTGTATGGGATAAATCATAATGGAAAAATCAGAGCTGACTTGGAGTCTTTTCATTTAGCTCTATAGATGCCGGGTTTTCGATAATTCAGCAGTAGTATAATTGGGGTATTGGCCCAAAGATTATGAGATCTATAAGGTAGAAGACTACAATAACACGAATTGGAATAGACTATTAGCCATTTGGTTTGGTGAGGCGGTAGGGCCCAACAACTTCAGAGAGCGGCGGACTTCTAGAGCGCTGTGTGATTTATGTGCTGCTAGCGTCCCTATACAGGTCGAGAAAAGCCGTGTAACCCGAGAACCGACCACAGAGAAGCGGTGAGATCAACTTTTACTGAAAATCTCCGCCATCTGGCTCATCGGCGTTATTGAATTTTGACGTTGACACTGTGGGCTATGGGAAATGTTGGCCCAATAATTAAATGAATATAATTTGCATAAACCATTAATAATTAAGGCACAGGACCAATAACCTATGCCCAAATGTTTTAATTAATGAATAGGCTCTATTATTTTAGCCTGATGGAACCAGGCTGATCGCTGCGTTCACCATTCTGTTTCACTTGTGAACGCAGTGATCAACCTGGTTCCATGAGACTAAAATAATATAGCCTATTCATTAATTAAAAGAAACCAGGCTGGTTCCACCACGAACAATTTCTCAAGATATATAGGGAAAAGTACACGTTTAATTTCAAGTCAGGCCTATCAAGAAAAAGTACACTGACATTAAACAACTGATATTTGTTAATTATTTGTAAATTAAACTTAATGGTGGAGAGTTCAATTATAACTGCACTGCATAATCTATCTATGCAGTTTACTTAGGGCGGTAAAAACGAATGTTTATGGTAAAGGCTCTAACAAGCCAATGTGTGACCTATATTTGGGATTCTTGGATCAAGTTATTTACCAATAAGTTCTTTCTATATGGGTAGGCCTATGTGTTAGCCACAGCCAGATGTAGCTAGGCATATATATATATATGCCCTGAATTTACATTTTGGAGAAAATGTTGTTTTTGTTATGCATTTTCATGTTGATAGTGAGGCTGGAATACTATTGGGCAAATAGACAGCGCCTGAAAACGACTATCAGCAGTAGAATAATAATTGAGACTTGGCCTAGCCTACTACTAACCTATTTGAATAGACACAGTTGGACTCAGACATCTCCCTTTCCTCTTTAAAACATGACATTTGTATTGCAATGATTAATTTAGAAACTGTGCTAGGCCTATAGTTTATTGAACGAAAGTCGATAGTCTATCGAATATGATTTCAGATGGTCTAAAGTTAGAATTTTCGTTACTTATTCAAATGAAGAAAAAAAAATGTGTGCACTCACTTAACTGTAAGTCGCTCTGGATAAGAGCGTCTGCTAAATGACTGAATTGTAATGAAATGATAATGTGCATTGATTGACATTGACAAGGCTACTTGCAGCTATGGTCTACCAACCAGCGCTTATGAAACCCCCAATGAAAACTCACACTTTGTGTTTTTCTATTGCATTGTTGTTGATTCTGTGGTGTCTTAGCTAAAAGTTTCCATTGCCCTTGGCTGAATAACTTGCACTCATCTCAGGTGGCGGCATACGTCTCTGTCGGCCGGGATGGCTGGCTGGCCGCAGTGCTGTCCAGTGACCCTTGGTGCTGATTGGTATAGGACGTTGGCCCCTGTCCGCCTTTATTTACCTAATTGAGAGTAAATGGCCTCCTTGTTGACTCTCCATATTCTGTACGGGATACCATGTGTTGCCTACAGCCCCCACCCCCCTCCTCTCCATCCCTGATTGCAGCAACAAGGGAATTCTCATCGTCAGACCTGTTGAAATGCAAATCCCTCGCGCAGGCACCATGTTCTGAATACAACATTAGAATCTACAATTGGCAGATGCTTTCAATAACAATATAATCAAAATAGGCCATTTCTAATCGAGATCCTCTAAATCATTTTATCATACAGAAGCTATTTGATTTTAACTGGTTCGAGGTAATAACAGTATATAATTTACTACAACAGTTTCCACTTAGATCGTATTGATAACGGTATTGCGGGTGCGTCATTGTGTGTGTGTAATTTCAGTCCCCTCTTTGCCGTTTGGGACAGAGCTGGTTTCTGGCTGAAGGGACATGAGACACTCTCTCTCTCTCTCTCTCTCTCTCTCTCTCTCTCTCTCTCTCTCTCTCTCTCTGCCTCTATTTGAGAAGAACTCAGAGCGTTAATTGCGAACTGCCTGTGTGTGGTGTTCCGACATAAAAAACAATCTGCTCCGGATTAAACAACACACAGAGTTTACAAAGCCCTGCGCGAGTGAAATTAATTCACCCGCGCTGATTCTGATTATAAAGCCAACCGCTGCTGTTGCCCTCGTCTGTAGGCAACGGTTTCATGCTTCTCAAATAATGGAAATACATTTTAGAGCATGCATATTTTCATGTCATTGCTCTATACATCTACATTTAAATTAATTAAAAAGGCCTTGTTATGGTGCATTGATGCACAATTATTTTAAACCATTTGGTTATTATTATTACTATTTCATATTATTATTATTTCAGTTTCTGTGTTTCCCGTCATTGTCTAAACAGCTCCCCAAACATTCATTTTGTATTACTTTTTTCAGCACTGTAGGCCTAATTGTGGTACACAATTATTGTAGCTTGAAAAACGGAATACTTTTTTTTTTTTACGTAATATAATAAATACTATGCCATTTAGCAGCCGCTTTTATCCAAAGCGACTTACAGTCATTTGTGCATACATTTGTTCGTATGGGTGGTCCCGGGGATCGAACCCACTACCCTGGCGTTACAAGCGCCATGCTCTACCAATTGAGCTACAGAGGTCTTTCTATGACGTGTCTATACGATTCACTGTAACCTATATTTACCTACAGATGCTTTCACAAACAGGCCTACATATCAACATGATCCTATTACAATACGTTATTCCTGTAGCTACTCTTTTAATAACCAGAGTTAATTCCTTAGATGCACGAAACAATGATTGAATTTTAATGAAAAATAACAGGCCAAAAGTAAGCGTGAAGTGTGTGATCAAATTATCTTATTGAAACTGCGAATTCAAGGACGTTACATTAAGACAATAGGGGGCAAATAATAGCTACAATAATGGTATTTCATGGTGACAGCACGTCTCACTTTCCTCGCTTCCCATTTACATTAAATTAGTTTAATATTCACCATTGTTCGTAATATGTCGGTGAATCTGGGCTTATTACGTTTTACAAGGTTAAATAATTAATAGAAATAATAAACATATTATGTTTAAAAAAAAGATTCCAAACATTTGCGTGGGTGCGTAAAGATGCACCTGTAGTGCACGGGCATATTTGGTTCCTTGTAAGATGGGCAACGATGTTTCTGCTTTTTAAGTACACATATGAATTACAAAACGTTTTGTTTAAATTTGAACTTTATCGAGCAAAACAGTTTTGCTTGACCCTTGCAGATGTGCAAAGATTTGGGCCTTGAACGTTTGGCAACAATATGTAGCTCCATTTTTTAAACTATTAAGATAAAAACATTGACACCGATTCTCTATTCTCCGTTCATAAAAGTTCCCTTAGCTACATTGAATACGACATTTGTACATACATGTGCCACACTAAACAAGGCATACATATGAGTATTCCATCTGGGGATAAAAAAAAATATATATATATATCAATGTTGGTTCCTTAGGTGTACACTCCCACTAGGCACAGACATCAGTTCAATGTTAAGTTTTGATTTACATTTCGTTGAGTTGTCAACTAACGTAAATTCAACGTGAAATCAACAAAACATTTCATTTGATTTAGGTTCAAAGTTGGGTGAAAAAAAACGAAATGCCCTTACTTTGATGACTTTTTGCAAATCCAATCAGTTTCCCACTGATTCCATGTCATCACATTGATTTTGGGGTTGAAATGACATGGAAACAATGTTGATTCACTAAAAGTCAAAGGTCAGGTCGCACCTATAGGATGGCACACTTCATGGAGTCACATTTACTTTTCTTTTTGGTCAGACCAACACGAATGATAGGCTTCTAACTTTCCCGTATAACATTTTTTTAAGCTGGAGTGAAAATAGTATATGGAACATTGAGAAGAGAAGAGGTTTAGGCCGAGACTGTTGCGGAGGCTTTCTAGGCTGGCACCAGCATGGACGTGTAGCCAGGAAAAGAGAATCTGGAGGAGAAACTAATGATGAAAAAGTCTACTTTACCCTCACGCCTTCATTAAATTAAATACATGGAAAGAACTAAAGCAGCACATCTGGATTCAATCACGTGTCTTTGATGGCATCAAGTGTTCTTTTCCCAGATCAGGGGATGGAAGCTGGGATGTCTATAGCAGCTTGGAACCTATATAGTATACTCCTAGCTGCCATCTGAACGCATGGACCCATCCCACCCCTAGCCCCTCTGGCACTCAGAGCGCGCACAAAATGAGACTCCAATTCTAAACCCAAAGTCTAACAAATGTATGTTTGTCAGACAACGGCTTGTGTAGCCTATTAGAATGTCTGGGGTTTGGCTTTGGTTGTACCATTGTGTGCCAGGGGGAAACATAGCTAAGCAATGACAATAATGGCATCATCACAGTTTATTAAAAATAATATATTGGTTGACATTGTTTTATGTTGGGATTATGTTGAACTATACCTATTGTAGCCATCCATGAAATAGCTGCAACAGGCAGACAAATGTCTTGTCAATGTCTCTTATTAAAGCTTTTATCAAAACATAGCATTTACAGTATGACCTATCCTTCAATGTCCACATATCTGAGGAAAATGGAGCCATCGGCCACGGCTGAATCCCGTGTAGTAATAGTGATTTGGTCTGGGGCCGAGTACCCCGACAGTTAAAATCTCTTTACTGGCTCTATCATCGCACGGGGTGATAATTATGTCTCCCCTACAGAGCTCGCGAACCTCTTCGCGACGCTGGTTCCAATTAAGGGTTTGGTTAAGGTTGCCAAAGTTTCGTTAAAAAGCCTTAATCAGTGGGTTCTGGGTGGCGGATATGTTGTTGGTGTGGTGTGTGCTGCTGAAGTGGAGGGCAGAGCTTTAGGAGGATGGGAGAGTAGTGAGGCGGTCTGTGAAACGTCAGAAACAGCACAAAGGCATCGCCACGTAATTACGGGTTCCTATTAGGGTCCATATACCCTCCCAGGGGTCTCAGCGTTTCATTTACTCCCCGGCTGGTGCAGGCAGCATCCGCAGCGTGCCAGCGTGAGGCTCGTTTGAAGTTGCAGGGCGAGAGAGAAGCAGAGAGAGAGAGAGAAAGAGAGGGAGCGAGAGAGAGAGAGAGAGAGAGAGAGAGAGAGAGAGAGAGAGAGAGAGAGAGAGAGAGAGAGAGAGAGAGAGAGAGAGAGATAGAGAGAGAGAGAGAGAGAGAGAGAGAATGTCGACTGATTCTCTCTGAGAAAAAGCAATAGCTCCAAGAAAGGCGGCGGCGTCCAGCCTCTCAGTGCCATAGCTGAGCTGAGCCAACTTACTCACACACGAGCGCATCTGTTCGCCATCAGCACTTTCTACTGAGCTCAGTCAGTTGCGACCGTGAGTCAACAGGAGTGGGAAGTGGGAAGTGGGACAGGACTTTTTAAGAGGACTTCTTGAAAACCCAGCTGCAGGATGCTGTGATTTTATATGGTGACCTATATTTGTTGTTTATGCGCGTGTATGGATGGACCAGATGCGTAGAGATTTGTGATCGGGGAAACAAACGAGGAGAAAAACGTTTCTCCTCTGTCTGTAGAAGTTTGCTTTACCACCACTGTTCCCGTCTGGATGTGAGCAGCAACTTTGCTTAGCTTGGAAAACGTAGGTTTCTCTGCTGGTTTGGAGGCGCTGTTCCTGTTCGTGAGTTCTGGGATCAATTTGGCTCGCTTATTATTTATTATTGCTCTTTTTTTTCTTTTTTTCTACTGCATCCTATTTGCGTCATGACTTCTAGCTATGCACATGTAATGGACAGGCAAGCAACGATATCAAATCGTTTGGAGAGTTCGATTACATCCAATCTGGAAAACCTTCAAGCCAAAAAGAACTTCTCGGTGAGCCACCTGTTGGACCTGGAGGAGGCCGGGGAAAGGGTTGGGACCCAGGCTGACGAGAGTGTCGGTGAGGCGGGGAGGAATATGCTGGAGTCCCCTGGGCTGACCAGTGGGAGCGACACCACTCAGCAGGAGAGTAAGTGAGAAGTACACTCCAAGTGCAGCCTATACACTCGGGACTGGGGTTGTCATTAACCTTAACGCAGAAATTGGTTATTAGGCTCCATTAGCAAATGCAGGCTACACTCTGAGAATAATAATCCGCATGGTTTGAGGGTTGAACCCATTTTGGTGTGCGCCATCTGTAATTTAAGTGGGACTCTTTGGAGCCACGAATTGTATGACCATGACATAGGCTACTGGAAGCTACTTTAATTTATTTTTATTAAGTCTTGGCCAGCCTTCTTCTGTTGAAACTATCGCGGGCATGGAAGGAATCCTTCGTGACTCGTGGTAATATATCATTTCTGACGGCTACACTAAAAACGGCCATTCATTTACCATTAACACTTTGATGTCAACGAAGTATGGCGATGTTGGTGGATATGGTCAGTAAAATAAGTCAACCTTTACAATAATAAATCAAAACACTACCATTGAGCCGTCCACGACTGCCTATATGACTTCAAATGGGTCAGGATAGCCTGAACTGTGGTTTGTCTATGACTCTTTTAAAAGGTCGATTGAGGAGACTGAAGTAAACTTGAATAGACCCCAGTAAAAGCAAAATATCACAGCGGTTCTTTCTCACTCAGCCATGCCCGTTGAGAGAGTAAATAAACCCGTCAGGTCCCGGGTGATACGCCCTCAAATCCAGAGTCATTTGGAGAGGTTGACAGAAACGTTAGGGTTTAATGACTGTTATTGTTATTATATGGGTAAATCGGACCTCGAGGAGAGGTGTGTTAGAAACATGGGTAAGGGAAGGCGCGAGGTGATGTCGTTAATTCAAAGCTATTTCGCTTGTCAAACAACGTCAGAATATTTATACATAATCATTTTGTCATAATTATCTGATCTGTCCGCTAGACATGGCTCTGACAATTACGGGATCAAATAACAAAACCTCATTCGATCTGCTTGTCAAGAATAAATATGTTCCATAATTAATCATGTTGGATGTTTGTGTAATGTTTGGACCCGTGTCCAAACTCGTGTTGTGATATTAGGAGGAGCACATAGCTTGGATAATTACCATCAAGCAAAGCCAATAAATAAATCATCGTAGTGAATTCTCTCACTTTGAAAATATATTACCAGCAATTTCACACAAGCTTTGACCGATTCCCTAAACGAATTGTGCATGGGGTCACCTCGCAGTAGGCTCGAGACTACTATAATTTGGTTATGGCTTAAATCCACATGATTTATAACCATCTGCTGAAATGCAATGTTTTTCACCCCATTTACCACCTAAAAGCGTTGTTGAAAGTGTGCTAGGTCAGCCTCCAGTGAAGCATCTCTCAATTTTTCAGTAAGAAAACAATAACTGCACTTTTGGCCGAATGTTTTCAGATGATTATGTTTTAAGCCTTCCCATGATAAAAACATGGTTTAAACTAATTCCTATACCAGGGACAAACATTTGTTCCTAGTGCAGAATAAGCCTATCGATTTTCAATTAGGCCTAATGTTTTAATTTGTCATTTCGAAATGACACATTAGCCTTTTTGGCAACGAAAAAAATCCGCAAAATAGTATCTAAAAAAAAAGAGCCTACGTTGATTATAATATTATGGCAGTCGTGTTGTGAAAATAGTGTATATTTAATTTTTCCAGGCTAAATTTATAAAAAAAATATTTTTGAAGGCCATTTTCCATATAATTCATATTAATAACACAACAATAACACAACTAGCCTTTAATTCCTGTAATGTGGTCTGCTGCTATCCCCTTTTGACCTTGACTTAGAAGTTTTTCTTCTTTCATTATTAGTTTACAACGAAATACCATATTTAAATGAGTGCATTGTAACTTTACAGCATTCACAATTTGGTTTCAGATTAACAATATCCTATGGTTAAGATACGCGAATTAGCACTGGAATTGTGTTCCCAATGTGGACAGTGCGCAATCTGTTTTTTTATTATTAGTCTGTCCGGTTATATTCTTGATATTTGTATATTCCTGATATTAAACATATGTATTTAAAATGTCGATATGGATAAGATACGGATTTAATATTTTATTTTAGGCCTGCGCTATAGGCTAGCATGCATTCTTATTATGCACATCAAAATAAATGTTGGGGTCTTACTGAGTCTTTCCTAACTTTAGATAAGATAATGTTATTGGTAAAATAAAGAAAAATATTAAGTACAAAATATACTCCATTCTGTTTCACACAATGACATACACAATGCGTGTGTAAAAGTGCAAATGTGTGTGGGTTGTTGCTTTGCAACAAAATTATTATTGCTATGAGATTAGGCCTTCAATGATACACTAGGGCAGTTGTTGGGTGCATTCAGAAAGGCTTAATAATGTCACATTCATCATGGGCTTCCTCTACAATGGATGGGCAAAAATCACATCTCCATGTATTGTGGGAACAGTACATTTTTGTCATTCAGCATGAAATTGCAACTATCTGGCAAAAAAATATGTGTAGGGTTACTTTTTATTAACCCTCCCGTTGTCCTAGGGTCAAAATGACCCGCCACTGTGTTGAACCAACTTTATTTAATTTTTATATTTTTGGGATCATTTGTGAGAAGGAGGCAGTGAGACTTTCTTTAAAGTCTCACTGCCTCCTTCTCACAAATGATCCCCAAAATATAAAAATTAAATAAAGTTGGTTCAACACAGTGGCGGGTCATTTTGACCCTAGGACAACGGGAGGGTTAATACATGACTGTAGCAACAGTAGAAATGGCTGTAATGCTCAACACAATAAGATCATAGAAGAGGTCAGGTCATACATCCTCTGAGAAGAGAAATAAAGCAGATATAGTTGCTGATTGAAAAGCCTTTTCTCTCCCTCTCTCATTACACAATATGATGACAACAAACTGGCCATGTTGCCACAAGGGTTGTAGAAAATAGTACACAGTGGACACACTTGATGACAATATGGTGATCTTGACAAAAAAATTGTTTATGGGTACTGTATGCCTGTGTGTGCCTGTATTCAGTATATTATACACAGTCAGAAACATTTATTAAAGTGTCCCTCAACAATGACGCAATCATTTACAATACAAAATACTGAAAAAACCACACATCGTGGACCACTCAAATAGAGTTTTGACACACTAAAAACAATCATAGTCAAAACATGGTAGTGTGTTTGTCTGTGTGAACATGTATGTGTATACATTTCATAAACAAACGTTTATCAAAAAAATATATATTCGGAGCAGGCAGCAAACAGTGAGTGGACATTTACTTTTTTCTCTATATTTAGATGATAGTTAATCCTGTGCCAGTGCAAAGTTGGATGTCTACAGTTCTTTTCTTATTTCCTGCATCTGACCATGTTGTTGTTGTTGTGTTGTAGATGAGCAGCTGAATGCGGAGGAGAAGAAGAAGAGGAAACAGAGGAGGAACAGAACTACATTCAACAGCAGCCAGCTACAGGCTCTGGAGAGAGTGTTTGAGAGGACACACTACCCTGACGCCTTCGTCAGAGAGGACCTGGCACGCAGGGTCAACCTCACAGAGGCGCGGGTGCAGGTAGGACTATAGTAAGCGATTTTGTATGTGTGCATGCCGTTTTTGTAAGGGTGGCCCCATCGGGGATAGAACCCACAGCTTTGGTGTTGCAAGTGCCATGCTCTACCAACTGAGCCACAGAGGACCACAACACCCCAGTAGTCAACACTGTAATCCTAACAGCGTCAGGTGACTGTGGGTCCTTATGTTATCTCATCATAAGAAAGACTCCTCAGCATAATCCTAATAGGTGATCCCCAGGCACTTAGGCTCCTGTGTTATCTCATTATGGAAACTAATAGGACCAATAGGACATTGAAGGCTATTTATGTAAATCGGACCAGATAATGTATGATACCTATACATTGTTCAATGATCTCAGGTAGATATTGATGGTACAGTTGTGTATGTGTGTGTGTGTGTGTTTGTGTGTGTGAGAGAGAGAGAGAGAGAGAGAGGGAGGGAGGGAGAGAGAGAGAAGGAGAGAGAGAGCGAACACATCTGCGATTAATGCGTACCAGAGTGAGATGCAGAAATCCTTTGATAAAAGAGACTTCGGGCTCATTCCTGAGGCAGTGCGTAAGCAGATCCTATGCCTCCAAGAGCCTCAGCGCTCCCAAAGCGTTAAATAATGGATTTGATTTCAGAGTGTGGAACGCCATTATTAGTAACCCCAGTAAGGCCCTTGATCTACTAATAAAGGAGGCGTGTGGCAGTGTGTGTGTGTGTGTGTGTGTGTGTGAAAGAGTGTGTGTGTGCGTGATGAACAAAACGCGTGTGTGTGTGTGGTTGAGTATCACAGGCTCGAAGCACTGTGAGAAAGTTTGGTTGTTGAAGGGACAGTATTTGTTCATCATGCTGAGAGATACGGCTGAGTGTTACATTATCTATAGATATGAACGAAGGTTTGAAAAATTGCCATTTCGAACATGCATGTAAACCAATTTTACACATTGTAAAAAATATAACATGGATGTCATGGAGAAGTAGTTAATATCATTACATTTAGGAGCTAGATATGATATAAGTTCTAAAATACCTTATAAAGATATGCGTGACAATTTACATAGATGTATATCGTAAAGGATTTATAAAAGGTATTCAAATATGTTTATTTACTGTAAATTATACATCTATAATTATTGTAATTATCAATTGGACTGCTTTCATTCGAGGGTCCATTGCAGATTAATTCCTTGAGTGAGAATGTTCGCTCACATTCTGCTGTTTTTCTCCAGGTGTGGTTTCAGAACAGAAGGGCAAAGTTTCGTCGGAATGAGCGTGCCATGTTGGCCAGCAAGAACGCCTCACTCCTCAAGTCCTACTCCGGGGACGTCACGGCCGTGGAGCAGCCCATCGTACCCCGTCCTGCCCCCCGCCCAAATGATTACCTGTCCTGGGGCAGTGCCTCTCCTTACAGGTAGACCCTCTCGCCCCTGTCCTGACCCCCCTACGTCCTCCCTACACACCCCAGGCTCCCTCTCTTGCCCTACCCACCCCATCCTCTAGCAATAACCACATCTAACCTTACCACCCCTTCCTAAACACCACCCCTAACCTCCAACCCCAAACCTTCCATAACACCCCACCATCCCTTATCTCCAACCCCCTTTCCCCTCACTAACACCCCACGACCCCTACCCTCCAACCCCATCTCCCTTCCATAATACCCCACTGCTGTCTGTTGTTGTTTCATTTCTTCCCTTTACATCTCACCTCCTCCACCTCCTCCTCCTCCTCCACCTCCTCCACCTCCTCCTCCTTCTCCTCCTCCTCCTCCTTCTCCTCCTCCTCATCTCAGCTGTACACACTCCTCATATTTACACTAACCCCTACAGATCCCTCTTTTGGTCCGCCTGCCGCCTGGATCCAAGGGAACTGTCACTGTATTCAACCTTGGCTTTGATAAACAATAGTCAGGTTTAGTTTATAATGTGTTTTGTTTTGGGGATTTGTGTTATAAGTAATGTTAGAAAAGCATGGCCTTGTTTATCACAGTTTCAGTGGTAAAATTCAGTCAGCCCCCCACCCCTCTCTTTATCTCTCTCTCTTTCTCTCCTCTCTCTCTCCTCTCTCTCTCTCATTTTATTTTCTCCAGTTCTACACTCTCTCCAAGGACTTTCCTTATACTTTAATGATACCCTGTCTGTAACAGTTGCTATCGCAGACCTATATTTCCAAACCATTATGCATGAATGTTTTGTATAATCTATGGTGGCAATGCACAATATAGATCTAGTCCTATTTCGAGATCTATAGAGTATCTGTAAAAAGGTCAGTCTTTCTCTCTTTCTTTTTCTTCCTTCTCTCAATTCTTGTTGACACAAGGGATGGGGCGAGATCCAATGACCCTCATGAGGAGGTGATAATCTGAAAACAAACCGTATTAAATCCACTGTTGACCCTTGCGACCTTCTCTGCAATACAATACCAAATAATGAACATTAGAGCAACAGCAGGCTCCACTGGGCAGGATTTTTTGTGACTCTGGTTACATTGGTTGTGATTTACGGTAATCCCCCCCTTATGAAACTCAGTATAAAATGTTTGACTCGGTTGCTACAGCCAAAAGCTCCATTCTCCAATTGGACCTCAGTGGGGAACACTTTCTGGCCTGGCTGAATGCACTAGTGGATAGTCACATGACCAGAAGTAATACCAGTGAATAATATCACACTAATGTGGTCGTGCTAACACATACGTTTAAACACCATTTATATATTCTTATTAAGCTGGTACCCAATGCCGGAGGGAGGGCCAATGCGAGTACCACAGAAAATGCTGCCCTCAGAAAGCAAGTACTCTTTCACTTTACTACATGTGGTTCTATTATTTTTTAAGTCTTCATATTTTTTAAAAACATTGCCATCATTAAAAACACTGCCAACATCTTGACTTTCAAAGCCATGAACAATTAAACACATTTTATGTTTTTCCTCATTATGAGTTTTGTGATGTTAAAATCGATGCTATTTTAGTTGAACTCATACTGCCATGTTGGCTCGATCGCCACTGGTTACAGTTCTATCTGACCTTTTCCCTCTGTACCGTTCTCTCCTCCAGTACCATGGCAACCTACCCCCCCACATGCTCCAACCCCAATACATCCCAGGGAATGAACATGGCTAACAGCATCGCCAACCTGCGGCTCAAAGCCAAGGAGTACAGCTTGAACCAGGTGCCCACGGTCAACTGAGGAGAGAGGGGGGAGAGAGAGGCTTCACGGTGGGGGTGGGGGCAGGAGCAGGGACCCCCTCTCTCTCTCTCTCACGTCTGTCCCACACAGAAAGACAGTCAGACCCCAGCCTGGCCCCCACAGTGATGATCAAGATCTGACCGCCCACCATGGAATTTTAGCTTGAAGTCTCCTCTCGCTCCAGAGCGTCGCCGCTATAGTGATGGACATGCTTCCTATACTGTCCTCATACCCGAAGCATCAGATGAGAAAGCAAGCGACGCGGGGGAAATCTGAGAGGCTGTTTCTGTGAGCTGCCTCTCTCCTGTCCTGAGCATCGCTGAACTGACGCTGTCTGTACCTTCCAATGACACCAAAGACACCGATACTGGGAGTGGATGCTGCAGTAGAAACTGACCGTTTTTATTATTTCTTTCAGTTTGGTGTTGACTGAATGAAAGGCTAATTTCCAAAGATATCAATGGAGAGGTGTTCTCTCAGACCCTGACAAAATACATCTGACTGTCAGTGTCCATCTATAGTTTGACTCACAGTGCCTTGCTAGGGGTGAGAAGGAGAAACCAGTATGGGCTACTTTTCAAATGGAATGTCTTTTTATAATAGAGCTGATCAATAGGATTATAACACCAGAATGGGATGAGCAACTTTCTGATCAACAACAACAACAAACAACAACAAGGACATATCCATGCAAATTGGGAGGTTGCAAACATTTATACATTTAAAGAATTGTAGTTTTCACATATCTTTCTATTTTATGCCACTGACAAGCAAACGTTCATTTCGACGCATTTTGATTCATGTAATGGTTCACTATACCGGAAAGGCTAATGTAACCTATTTCTGAATCCAAGACTATAGTTTCTCTTAATCTTGGTATGATATCCTTTATTTGTAACAGATAATCATGTACATGAATAAAATACATTTCAAGCAAAGTAATGCCACTGTTGGGTTGATATCCATGATATCTACATGAGATATAAAGTATTTAAATGGTTATAAAGATGTGGTCGCTTTTAAAATAATTTTACATTTTATAATGTTATTTTCAGAATACAATGTTTTATGAGCTATTGAGTAACCAAAGTGAGTCATATCAACTGTTTACGATGGTGAATTTGATCTTTGTATGACTCAAGAGAGGACTTATCCAAAGAGGACTTATCCACAGAGAACCCTCATACTTTAAAATAACCGTAACAGCAAGTCTAATTTACATTCGACCACTGCAACAGAGGCCATTTCAAACATTGGCTTTGTTTAAGAGAAAGAGTACCTTTATAGTAGTGGCTGTTTGGAGAGAAAATTGGGTTTTGGATGTTGTGCAAAGTCCTCTTAAAAGTGTTTTATAACCCGGAGACAGACTTCTGCTTCAGAATAATGCTACTCTCCAAACCTCAAGCTGTTCCCGATCTGCTGATTACTACAAACTGAAATATTCCATCTTTAAAAAGCGGATATTTATGAGGAGGGAAATCCTCTCTCTAATACTGGGGGCCCAGTGGCCTCGTTGTGCTCAGCGGCTGTCACCGAGAGGTGTTTCTACTCACTGGCCCTTTATTACCTGTTGTAAACAAACACAAGATGACTTAACTTGATGCTGAACATCCTGCCGTAAAACTGCTGATGTTTGACATCTCAGCTGTGCGGTCCAAGCCTTTTCACACCTTGTCCTTACTACACCTTGGTGTGTATGAGAAAGTTATTATTTTCAGGGAGTGTTAGGGTTTGCGTTTGGCTGTATTGGTTTTTTAGTACTAGGTGTCAGGGGTGCATGGCCGTGGCATGTCCGTACACCAAAGTGGCGCCCTGGCTCACCTTTCACGGCCAGGACAGGCTGACCTGAAGTGATTCCAGATGTTCAGCCCTCTCTAACCCGCGCCCCCTGTACCCCTCGTCGCCTTTCGTCCTCCGCACCCCTCGCCCCAGGCCCTGGCCACTACATCAGGCCTGACAACGTCCCCTCGGATGGGCGTCTCTCTCTACACCCGCGCAGATGACATACAAGCAGCTCCCCCCTCCTCCCTCCTCCACTCCCCCCCTCAGCTCCACATCTGGAGCCCATTACAGAGGAGACAGTCAGAGAGAGGGGGGGGAGAGACAGTCTGTGTATGTGTGTGTGTGTGTGTGTGTGTGTGTATGTGTGTGTGTGTGTGAGAGAGGGAGAGAGAGAGCAAGAGGGAGTAAGAGAGCGAGGGTGTACCATCCCCTTCAGCCTTCATACATTACTCTATATCTACTCTTCTTCACTTTCTTTCTCTCATTATCAGTCTTTCTCTTTTCTGTCTCTGTCCTTTCGATCTCCTTCCTTCTGTTTCCCCTTCTCTCGCTGTTTCCCTCTTGTCTCTTCCCATGACCGTCCACATTCTTTGTCCTACTGTCACTGCTATATGATCACAGACCTTATATTAATGAGAGGTTTTGGATTGGGCTTTGCACAGAAAACTCCCGAGCTGAAGAGGTTGAGTGGAATAAGGCACAGCTGTTAACAGTGTGTGGTTCGGGTGAACAACCAAAAGAATGTCCTGAGTTGTGGAGATTCCACACAGTGAGAGTCTAGTTGACTGAGAGAATCCAGTGTTTGTGTGATTAAGTCAGTTGAACTATATGGTCTCTTAAATACAGATGTACCAGCCATAGGATAAACAAAGCACTGTAATAGCCTAGCCTACAGTCAACTATCATTATGAACATAATCAATTGACCTTAGAGCCATTTCAATTTACTTAATGGTAGGCTATGTCACACATTTGTTCATCTGAATTTTAAAATGAGTACATTTTAAAATCATAAATACTCATTCACCATGTTTGGATATCAAACAAATTTATGTTAGCTAGGCCTAGTGTGTGTAGCCTGGGCCTGAAAACAGGAAGCTTATATAGACTAAATGCCACATAAATGTCAATTTTCTTGCAACACATCCTAAAGATCAACCCCATTCTTTCTTCTCTCAAAGAAAGCTAATTATTATGAGATAAACATTTTGGGTCGTGTAAACCGGCATGGTTGGTAGTGGATGAATTAGCATTTTAATTTCCTCAGCCCCAGAGACGCGAGAGGCCGCCGGGTACCGACCAAAACAACAATTATGGTGACTGACATGACGTGTGTTCTGAGACATCGTCACCATATAATCACAGTCAGATTTCCTCTGCGTACAATACATATTCCCATTGCACAGCCAAACTATTTACAGAATATGAATATAATTTGATTGAGGGGTTTGGCTCGAGAGACTCCGAGGGGAACACAGGCTCAGGTTTGGCTCAGAACATGGAAGCTTTCATCATGCGCGGGAACAAGGAGCTGGGAAGGAACGTGCATCGCTGAGAGTGAGCTGCATGACCCTTACAACCCCGAAAAATACCCAAGCCGCATATCTTTCCTAACCCTTAGGCCTACATTTAATTTTTTGTTTTATGAATCTTAAATTCATGTTGTAAAAATGGACTTAGGCTACACTGTAATCTACCTAATACTCCATAGGCCCTTTTCACGCCACCGGAAATGACACACTTCAGTCAAAATGCATTTGTTTTCAAGGTCAGTTTGTACTTCAGATTTCAAAGGTTGACTAAACCAATCTAATATCAAAGATAGTGATATAATTTTTCTGATCGACTGATGAATAACTAAAGCATGTAGCCTAATCAGAAGAGATGACAAAAGTCAGATTTTTTCAGATTGAATCTAGAAAGAGAAGGCCTGTACGATGCAGGCCTAGCACAATGGGCAGGCTTCTTAGACCATTGTTCTCTTGAAGATCGCCTATTCCTTGGGAAACAACAACTAACAACCACTCTAGTCATCAACAGGTAAATGGACGCGCTATTAGAAAGTTTGTGATGGTTTCAACGAACTACTAAGTGACTAGCCGCCATCTTGCATAGACCGGGACCCAACAGGTAATACAGGCCTACAAAAGTAGCTCACCTCACCTGCCTGAACTCTTGCCCAGATAACCAGCTCTCTTCTTCCCTCTGCTGGCTGCTACCTCTCCATGCAGTAATGTCACTGCTGGTCAAGAGGGCCACTGAGTCAACCTGACAGATAGCATGTTGTTACAGTAGGCTACATACAGTATGCGTACTGAGCATACACTCATAAAATGAATTATATACATCTTACTTTGTGTAAAGTTAGTTGTAATTATTACGAACATTTATGACTTGTTCGGGTGAAGAATTGTGTAAAGGATAAGTTACATAGCGATCTAACTAGATAGGCTGTGAACATAATTTCAAGCTAACTGTCAATGAAATATTTCTGAAAAACAGTCCAGTATCTGTGGCATTAAAAATGTCTGTAGTGTATATAGTTTATAGTTGAGGGGAAACGTTCAAGAAGTAGCAATAGGCATAGCCTATACGCAGTCTCCGCACCTAACTCAGTCGGGGTTTCAACTTACTGTTTAGAGTAAAACATTTGGTAGTGCATCAGGAGTTTTCCGCTTATGTCAGTCACTCAATTACGCTACATCAGCTAAAATGTTTTAGATTGCTAGGTAAGGTAGTCTAGCCAGCTATCTACACCTTGTAGTAGGCCTAATCTTTACCAAATTACTGACCGGGCACGCAGGGCATGTGCTCAGGGACCCCCATTCATTTTGTTAGTCACTCTCACACAGATATCATATGGATATGGCATAAGTTATGGCAAAATGTGTAGAATTACAGAAAATGTGCTTTAAAACTGCAACACTTTCTCTAAACCCATGGATTATTTTATTTTATTGCTGGAAATTAACTTTAACACTGCAACAATTACTTTTAACAATTTACACTGAACATTTTTACAAGAACACATTTACTGTAAGAACTGTGCAGATGTAAAGTTTGGTAACAGCATTTCGGTAAAATCTCCCTCCGTTTTTTATGTGACCACGTTTTCCAAACCTCTGTTAAATATATTTTCCAAATTAAGATTCAAAGATGTCTGCAGAAGGAATGGAGTGTCAGCCATGACATGGCACCTTGAATTGAACAACAGTAAGTGAAGTGGATTTACACCTGGTAACGGAATTGCGGTAATGGAATTTCATCATGGGTTCCTGATCTGTACTAGTGTCACGACTTCCTCCGAAGCTGCCTCCGCTCCTTGTTCGGGCAGGCTTCGGCGTTCGTCGTCACCGGCCTTCTAGCCACTGCCGCTCCTCATCTCATCATTCCATTTGTTTTGTCTTGTTTATTACACACACCTGGTTCATATCCCCTCATCAGTACCTGTATAAGTGTTCCCTCTGCCCCCTTGTCTTTGTATGTGATTGTTTATTGTGGAGGAGAGAGAAGCTCGGTGGAGCTCCGTGTATTTTGTATCGCCGGGAATATTCCCTGTGTGCCTTGTAATTTCCAGTGCGCCTGTTTTGCACACTGGAGTGTTTTTACGCATTTCTGCGTAACTCTGTGGTTCAGAATAAATCCTGTTATTCTGTGATTTACCCTCCTGCGCCTGACTCCTTCAAAATCCCCTTATCACAACTACACAGAAATGCATCATTATGGATATGAATGTCAATCTCTTCATGGTGATGTATCCTAACTAGGTACACAAAGATTGCCTCTAGATTGTAAACTGACATGGTCAAAACATATTGATGCAATGGTAGCTAAGATGGGGAGAGGTAGCTAAGATGGGGAGAGGTTTGTCCGTGATAAAGCGCTGCTCTGCTTTCTTGACATCACAATCAACAAAACAAGTCCTACAGGCCCTAGTTTTATCGCACCTGAACTACTGCCCAGTCATATGGTCAAGTGCTGCAAAGAGGGACATAGGCAAATTACAGTTGGCCCCAGAAAAGAGCAGCATAACTGGCCCTTAAATGTACACGAAAAGCTAACATCAATAACATGCATGTCAATCTCTCCTGGCTCAAAGTAGAGGAGATATTGACTGCATCACTACTTGCCTTTGTGAGAGGTATTGACGTGTTGAAAGCACCAAACTGTCTGTTCAAACAGACACCTATACATACCACACAAGACATGACACCAGGGGTCTCTTTACAGTCCCCAAGTCCATAACAGACTCTGGGAAACGCACAGTACTGCATAGAGCCATGACTACAAACACGCACACAAACACACACACATACGCACACACACTCTAACACACACACTCTACACACACACATTTTAAGATTGTAATATTGTAATATTGTTGTATTGTAGTATTGCAGAATTTATATTGTACATTTGTTATAATAGAGTAATAATCTGATTTCAAGTTTCAAGTTTTAATGTAATGTGCACAAGTACAGTGAAATGCCTTTCTTACAAGCCCTAAACCCAATAATGTCTCGTAATGATGTATTGTTTGATTCATAATGTGTTATGTAATTGTTTTAATCCTGTTTGGACCCCAGGAACAGTAGCTAATGCCTTCGCAGCAGCTAATGGGGATCCTAATAAATACTAAATACTAAGGTAGAAATATGCAATATCTTCCTTTGCATATTTGGGTATTATTCTACACACTGGATATTGTTTTAATGAGCTCCGCCCCCAAACAAGACCACATTTGGCTGGCCCCAAACGGACCAAATCTGAACCAATCATAGATGTCTATGTTTCACAAGTTTGGACATCAAAGTGCAGCACAGTAGAGCTCAGTAGAGTACAGTTCAGTACAGTACAGTAGAGTACAATAAAGTACAGCAGAGTACAGTACAGTAGAGTACAGTACAATACAGTACATTATAGTGTACTCCACTCTAGTGTGCTCTACTGTGTACTGTACTGAACTCTACTCTACAGTACAGGACTGTATTGAACTGTACCGTACTGAACTATACTTTACTCAACTTTTACTTTTTACTTTACTTTACTGTAATCTATTTTGCTCTAGTGTACTGCACACGCTCCAAACTTGTGAAACATAAACGTCTATGATTGGTTCAGATTTGGTCTGGTCCGCAATGGACCAGATGTGAACCAATCATGGACGTCTATTTTTGGCAAAATCAAGGCCGGTCCAGACCAAAAATCCACATCTGTGGATGCTGAAATTAAAGCCAGTCCGGACCGTACCAAAATACGACGTCTGTGTACGTTGAAATCAAGGCCGGGGCGACTGACCAAATTTCAACTATGTCGATGTGGGTAAGGATGTTGGTTATTGTAAATGGAATGGAAAGCTCATATGTAAGTGTCAGTACGAGTGTCTGTACGAGCCGGGAGAGAGAGAGAGAGAGAGGTAGAGAGAGGGGGAGAGAGAGGGAGAGAGAGACAGAGAGAGAGAGAGGTAGAGAGAGAGGGAGAGAGAGAGGTAGAGAGAGAGAGTTAGAGAGAGAGGGAGAGGTTGTCCAGACTGTTTTCACACTTGTTTTGAGCACCAGATGACAGAAATAGAAAGAAAACAGTTACAGTATGAGCTGAACATAACAGTATGCCAGTGGAAGGGAGGACTGTAGCAGATGAGCCAACTGTGGTTTGTGATTACTATGATTTACCATTGTAGCCAATTCAAATGCAGTTATTCTGTTGCAACTTTGGTAACAGAATTCATAGTTTTAATCACTTAATAATTCCTAAACCAAATAGATATCAGTAGAAACACAAAGACTAATTGGTAGGTCTACCTATAATTTTTAATTCTGTGAACTTTCATTATCCTCCCTCCTCATGAGGGAGAGAAACTAGAAAATATCTTAAAGATATGTTGGTTTTTGGTAATGGAATTTCAAGGAACAGGGCATTGTTTCTCAAACTTTCACAAAGCATTTTTTTCTTTTTACAAAATTACATGTAAGTGTTGATATTAGTTGGCAGGGGTCTTTACTTCCACATTATTGTGTTTTGATGTATTTCTAATACTTTTTAAACGCCCACAGCAGTAGAAATCCACTTTTTCGAGCTGAAAGAGATGGCCAGAGCTTACCCATGATGTCGCACAACGATTTTGGTCAATTTGGGCTTAAAGTGACAAATCCGAACTGCCCACTTCGTGCAAAGCCATGTGAATGCGGTGTCTTTTCGTATAATATGACATACAAATTATTTTCAGCCTACATTTTGTGTCAGGGCTGGGATTTATTTCAATGTTACCACCTACCAGCATTTATTAATCAGAAACAGCTGCAAAGTTATTCCTCTTAGTGACTGGGATAAGCCAAACAGCCTTGTGTCCACTTGGCCGCCTGAGGTATGGAGCAAATAAAAATAGGGGGTGCAAATGTACAGTATGTTTTTGCACCTGCACTTTTTGTTACCCGAAAATTACCATAATCCATTGGATAATTTGTCAATGTTCACTTCTTTTTGAGCTAGTCTGTATAAAACTATATACAGTTGAAGTCGGAAGTTTGTCACGGTTTCGGCCGAGGCTGCCTCTCTTCCTTGCTCGGGCAGGCTTCGGCGGTCGTCGTCTCCGGAGTACTAGCTGCCACCGTTGTATGTTTCGATGTTCGTTTGGTTTTGTCTTGATGTTGTACACCTGTTATCGTTTAGCGTTCATTATTGTCCTATAAGTTCTCGTTGTGTTTGTCAGGTGTTGTGTGTGATTGCGCTACTGTTGGTTGTCTGTGCTTCGTTGTTTCCTCCTCTGTTTGGAGAGGGTTCTCGCACATGTTAGTGCGCATTTTGTTTTACGCCTGTGTGCGTATTTACTCGCCTCCGGGCTTTTTGGCTCGTGTTCTAAGTGATTGTTCACTAAAGTCTTTTGGACTAAGTTTCTGCGTCCTGCGCCTGATTCCTGCACCACACCCACCTACAGCACCCACTGACAAAGTTTATATACACCTTAGCCAAATACATTTAAACTCAGTTTTTCACAATTCCTGACATTTAATCCTAGTAAAATTCCCAGTCTTAGGTCAGTTAGGATCACCACTTTATTTTAAGAATATAAATGTCAGAACAATAGTAGAGAGAATGATATATTTCAGCTTTTATTTATTTCATCACATTCCCAGTGGGTCAGAACTATTTGGTAGTATTGCCTTTAAATTGTTTAACTTGGGTCAAACGTTTCGGGTAGCCTTCCACAAGCTTCCCACAATAACTTGGGTGAATTTTGGCCCATTCCTCCTGACCGAGCTAGTGTAACTGAGTCATGTTTGTAGGCCTCCTTGCTCGCACACGCTTTTTCAGTTCTGCCCACAAATGTTCTATAGGATTGAGGTCAGGGCTTTGTGATGGCCACTCCAATACCTTGTCTTTGTTATCCTTAAGCCATTTTGCCACAACTTTGGAAGTATGCTTGGGGTCATTGTCAATTTGGAAGACCCATTTGCAACCAAGCTTTAACTTCCTGACTGATGTCTTGAGATGTTGCTTCAATATATCCACATAATTTTCCTTCCAAATGATGCCATCTATTTTGTGAAGTGCACCAGTCCCTCCTGCAGCAAAGCACCCCCACATCGTGATGCTGCCACCCCCGTGCTTCATGGTTGGGATGGAGTTCTTCGGCTTGCAAGCCTTCCCCTTTTTTCCTCCGAACATAACGATGGTCATTATGGCCAAACAGTTCTATTTTTGTTTCATCAGACCAGAGGACATTTCTCCAAAAAGTACGATCCTTGTCCCCATGTGCAGTTGCAAACCGTAGTCTGGTTTTTTAATGCCGGTTTTGGAGCAGTGGCTTCTTCCTTGCTGAGCGGCCTTTCAGGTTATGTCGATATAGGACTTGTTTTACTGTGGATATAGATACTTTTGTACCTGTTTCCTCCAGCATCTTCACAAGATCCTTTGCTGTTGTTCTGGGATTGATTTGCACTTTTCGCACCAAAGTACGTTGATCTGTAGGAGACAGAACGCGTCTCCTTCCTGAGCGGTATGACGGCTGCGTGGTCCCATGGTGTTTATACTTGCCTACTATTGTTTGTACAGATGAACGTGGTACCTTCAGGCGTTTGGAAATTGCTCCCAAGGATGAACCAGACTTGTGGAGGGGGTAGCATTTGCAAAGTCATCAACTGCTATTCTTTCAATTCAACCCAGAATTAAGCAGCAATTGGGGTTAAGTGCCTTGCTCACAGTGATGTGTATTCATGGATGCCAAGGGAAGCCACACTTCCCCCAAAAATTGACAAAAATATATATATATATATATTTGTGTTTTCCTAATTTTCCTTTAATTCGCAAGAGGCTGAATGTATCTCAACAAAGAAAGCATCCGAGAGAGCGAAACAGCGCCCCTCTGTCTCTGTATGTGTAGGCCATATATCTGATTCTGTCTGGTCATGAAGAGTATGACATTGTTGCCACCCATAGAATTGAATGCAAGGGAAACCAGCGAGCATTTGGCCTCCCTTAATAAAAAAAAGTATAAAATAATAGCCAATCAGCGTTGAGCTAAACTGAGTGCGCTCATCTGTGAATGGTCCTGGCGCCCCAAAAAAAATGTCATGGGGAAGCCAGTTTGGATTTGGCTTCTCTCCTATCACATCACATCAAGATAAATACGTCATTGACAGAAGCAACTTGAATTGTTGCATTTTGTTGTATTGTTGTCCTCCGGTGGATAGTTAGCTAAAATTGGCCATTTCCTAAATTAGTCATGGATGGAGATAGGGAATTGGACTTGTGGTTTTACTTAATTCTCCGTACTGGCCAATGATTAATATATGAAAAATATATGCCTTAATTTATAAAAAATATAGACTCCTTCATTTGACACCAGCTTTGACATGCTCCTATGAATTTCACATCTTGGTGCTCATGGGTCCTTTAACATGGAAATACCCAATAGGAAACTGATCTACTTTCAAACAGTCTTAGAATAGACTTATTAACACATCATTCTCACATTATTGGCTTCATGTTAGTCCATTGAGCGATTCCACGTCAGGAAGGCCCAAAAATATATTGGGTATCTCAGATTGTTCGGGCAATTCTCACTTAGGAACTCAATTGGGAGGAAGAATGTTTGATATGCATTTTACATTTGTATCACACCATTGTTTTGAAAATCATGATGAAAGTGAAAAATGTAGGCCCTTTTTAGACCTACACATGTTTCCTGTAAGACCCTATGATATGTGTATGATACAGACAACATCTTGATGTCATTATACTCCTTATAGTGTGCTCTAAAATAAGGAGTATGTCTAGATTACGAAAAAAATGCACATTAACTCTGGAAATTGGACATGTTTGAAGAGTATATTGTTCCAAACAACATGTCTAAAAAAGGGTACTTTTCAGATATTTATATTAATATTTTTTATGATAAATAAATTAATATGACTTTTTTTTTCTTCTTCAGAATGTAGACCTACTACATATTTTAGAGTACACTATAAGGAGTATAATGACAGCAAGATGTCTGTATCATGTATGGTTCATGGATCATAGGGTCTTACAAGAGGCATGTGTAGGTCTAAAAAAGGGCCTAAAATGGCCACTTTCATCATGATTTTCTCAAAAATGCTTTGTGATACAAATGTACAAAGAATATCAAACATCCTTCCTCCCGGTTTATACGAGATAATTGCCAGAACAACCTAAGATACCAAAAATAGTTTTGGGACTTTCTGCTGTGGAATGGCCCTATTCCTAACCGAGGTGTGAGGAGAAAATCTAGCGTTTTATAGTAGATCCCTAATCTACTATACTGACCAGTTGTATCCAATCAGAAAGAGACACATTACCAGGGTAGGATTAGATCTACATAGCTGTTCTCTATGATCTGTGTGTTTGATCAGTGTCTAACTCAGGCAGTGAGTATTTCTTCCTCTTTCTTTGAAGGCAGTTTTAGTTTTCAGTAATAGTTTAGGTTCTTCTGGGTTTTGTGTTTGTGAAGCCCTTGGTATAAATGGGGGCAATCTCTGAAATAAATATAATTGTCACATCTTGTGCCAGAGAAATTCCCTTTCCAAACGAGCAATTTGGAGCCTACGCCTGCCATGGAAAATCTGCCTTCAATTTGCCGCTCTGACGGCTTTGCATGCACTCTCACTCTCCGCCTCTCTCTTTTGCTCATACAAACATAATGTAGGGGCTCACAGGCGTACAGTGATAAGCACTCACAATCTGTTTCTCTCTCTTTCTTTTTCTCTCTCTCTTTCTCACACACACACACACACACACACACACACACACACACACACACACACACACACACACACACACACACACACACACACACACACACACACACACACACACACACACACACACACACACACACACACACACACACACACACACACACACACACACACACTGCTAGATTAAGCTGGCATGTGGACCCCAGAGTTATTTTTTCTCTCAATTATTCATTTAGTATAAGTGGCAGGCTCATTAAGAAATGCTTTTATTATCTTTATTAAACACGTTCTGAAGATCGCGATCCCCAACTGATTTGTTTCTTTATTATTGAATGGGAAGGTTACAGTAATTTCCATTTACTGCTACAGGTCCTCTGGACTTTTGCTTGAGGGTTGCCTCCTGAACTATGCTGAATAGAACGTTTCAATACTTCGTTTCTGAACATTTAGGCCTATTTCTGGCAATAGACCTAGCTACTATGTGCAGGACTGAGACAAGTTTTGAATGGCATCCATTTCCAACATATCCACACACACGTGTGCGTGTGTGTGTGTGTTATTCACATGTAAATTTAACAAGATTAATCAGTACTTGTGATTAGAATCCAAATCCTGACACGTGACTTTAGGGTGATTTAATACTTATCATTGTAACAGCTACAGTGTACATCCACATGGAAATCATACATATGTGTGGTCCTATGTATGCATTGAATATGTGGATGAAAATAAATGCATGCTATTTCATATAGAATTTGCAACAAATCATATGGTAACATTTTATATTAAGGTCCCTTAATAAAACATTTATAAACAGTTTGTAAAGAGTTTACTTACCATTTATTAATCACTGTTCCTACATTTGTAAATGTCAATAAGCAATCTCTAAATAGTTTTCAAACACTATTTAAAATGATTTATTAATGATTTATAAGATCATTAATAAAGTGTTTGATTATAGTAAGTTCACAATTTGTTAATGATTAACAATGTCCTACTAATGTACTTATAAACCAGTTATAAAGAGTTATTGTTAACTCATAAGACTATTTATAAGGTATTTGTTAATGGTTGAATAATACTTTGACTCACCATTTATTACATGTATTTTATATATGTCATGAATGGCATATTTATTCATTGTTAATGCGTGCATTTGTAAATGTGAGTACATGTACTTACTAATACATCTGTTGATGATTAATGTAGATCCTTATAAACCATTGACTAATTATTTATACATTTTTTTTACCGGTGCTCTTTCCATGACATAGACTGACCAGGTGAATCCAGGTGAAAGCTATGATCCCTTATTGATGTCACTTGTTAAATCCACTTCAATCAGTGTAGATGAAGGGCAGGAGACAGGTTAAAGGACTTTTAAGCCTTGAGACAATTGAGACATGGATTGTGTATGTGTGCCATTCAGAGGGTGAATGGGCAAGACAAAATATTTAAGTGCCTTTGAACGGGTATGCTAGTAGATGCCAGGAGCACCAGTTTGTGTCAAGAACTGCAACACTGCTGGGGTTTTCACGCTAAACAGTTTCCCTTGTGTATCAAGAATGGTCCACCACCAAAAGGACATCCAGCCAACTTGACACAAGTGTGGGAAGCATTGGAGTCAACATGGGCCAGCATCCCTGTGGAACACTTTTGACACCTTTTAGAGTCCATGCCCCGACGAATTGAGGCTGCTCTGAAAGCAAAAGTGGGTGGGGGCGGGGGTGAGTGTGTGCTGTGTGCATGTATGCGTGCATGTGTGCATGGTGTGTGACATTGTGTTTCAGTTCTCCATGGAGTCTTTGCATTGCTCCGAGGGGAGCAGGAAGGAATGTGATGCATTTCCTGTTTGGTGAGTTCTCTGCCACAGACCTCTGCCACATGACAACCTCCTCACACACGGTTCTCCACGGAAACAAGAGAACTGATAAGTAACCAAACAAATTCAATGGAAGGGTATGTTAGGAATGGTGTAATATTAACAGTCAGGTGAAAATGTCAGACCTGTCATATGTGTCACCGACTATTATGACAACATCAAACAAACTGCAGGACTGATGACAGACTAAGAGAAACGTGATATGACAGGCACACACATGCCTTCATGTGCACGCATACACTCACAGGGCACACACACCTGAATTCAATGATTCAGCCCAAGCCTAATAGGAGTTGGAAGTGAAGTGAGATGTGAATACCTGTGAAGTAATGGGACTTCTCACAGGAACTAACTGCTGACTGGCTGTGTTTCCATCCACAGGGATTGGCTCTGCAGCCAGGCCACTGGGCCAATGTGTAGAGCAATGCTGCCCTATTATACATGTACTATACTAGCTGCAGCTGGATACATTATGAGCTGGCCTCTGGAGAGTATAATAACCCTATGGAGGGAAAATCACTATGCAACTAGGATATTGTGTGTGTGTGTGTGTGTGTGTGAGTGCTCGGCTTGTGCTCTTTGGAATAGTTGAAGTTTGAAAGTCTAAAAGTTATGGAGAGAGTTAGAGAGAGCACAGTAGTCCAGTAATTCCCTGCTCTGTTACAGTTATGTAACCTAGTCTCCTCGAGTCTCCTGTTATTTCCCCAGAACCTCTAAGTTATTCATATCTCCGTTCTTTATGAGTGTGCAGGAAGAGGAAATACACAGAGGCTATTTTGGGTTTAATAATGACATCCAAGGACTGCAGCTAGCAATGGATAGAAATGTTTGCAACATCCCTTTGGTTTCAATGTTAGATTATTGAATATTTACAAGCATCAAGAAGTGGCAATGATGGAGTACTTCTTACTCTAATGACAGCAGTACAGCAAAACAGCTCCTATTTGTCACAGTTGAATTGAAACACAACACAACATCTTTGCTTCTGTAACAGAGGTGGTTCGGTGAACCACGCAAACCACACATGATGTAACCTTGCCTGAGACCTGAAGACGTGCAATAGCTTCCAGAATAGTCCCTAGGCTTTAGCTCAGTGGACTAAAATACCATTTTAGCGATGGGAGACCCAGGTTTGAACCCAGTCAGTAACACTTCCATATACATAAACCTCTTTCTGTCTTTGTTCCCATATGCAGATGACTGACCAACTGACCTGATTCCAGTGCCATGGTAATTACTCCTGTGGGCTAATTTCCTGTAGGCTAAATCAATACCACCGACATCCATCCGGTCCCCGCCTCCACACACAACCTACTGTACATGTTGTTGTTGCCTTCAGTCACTACGCAGGTTTCCATCGATCCAGGTTTATTAGACAAAATCAATGTCGCAAAAAATCTTTGCGACATGTGTAATGGAAATGGCAGATATAGGTGAAATCTTCTAAAGATCGACAACATTTTCTTTATTGCAACAAATTATGATGGAAACTGTGTATTTCGAAGAAAATGATGATTGGTGAATAATTTTGAAGGTACGCAGGACATGTGACTATAACGTTCCACTCCACATTTAATTATAAATGCCTACTGCTTGCAAAATCTATTTTTTTTCAACTATACAAATTATGTTTTTTACGGAGTCATTGCACGGGGCGCGCTTCTTCACAACATTGGATCTCAGGAGCGCGTACAACCTGGTGCGTATCCGGGAGGGAGATGAGTGGAAGACAGCATTCAGTACCACCTCTGGGCACTATGAGTACCTCGTCATCAGTCTACCAATCCTTTGTTGATGATATTTTCAGGGACCTGCACGGACAGGGTGTAGTGGTGTGTATTGAAGACATTCTCATATACTCCGCTACACGGGCCGAGCATGTGTCACTGGTGCGTCAAGTGCTTGGTCGACTATTGGAGCATGACCTGTATGTGAAGGCAGGTTATGTTGTTTTACGTTACCTACGAGTAAAGTACGTTTTTCGATTAGCTCTGTGTCCTGCGCCTGACTTGTCCTACCGCATCACACTGACACCCTGACAGGAAGTTTACATACACCTTAGCCAAATACATTTAAACTCAGTTTTTCACTATTCCTGACATTTAATCCTAGTAAAAATTCCCTTTTGTACGCCAGTTAGGATCACCACTTTATTTTAAGAATGTGAAATGTCAGAATAATAGTAGAGAGAAGGATTTATTTCAGCTTTTATTTCTTTCATCACATTCCCAGTGGGTCAGTAGTTTACATACACTCAATTAGTATTTGGTAGCATTGCCTTTAAATAGTTTAACTTAGGTCAAACGTTTCGGGTAGCCTCCCACAAGCTTCCCACAATAAGTTGGGTGAATTTTGGCCAATTCCTCCTGACAGAGCTGGTGTAACTGAGTCAGGTTTGTAGGCCTCCTTGCTCGCACACGCTTTTTCAGATCTGCCCACACATTTTCTATAGGATTGAGGTCAGGGCTTTGTGATGGCCACTCCAATACCTTGACTTTGCTGTCCTTAAGCCATTTTGCCACAACTTTGGAAGTATGCTTGGGGTCATTGACCCATTTGCGACCTAGCTTTAACTTCCTGACTGATGTCTTGAGATGTAGCTTCAATATATCCACATAATTTTCCTTCCTCATGATGCCATCTATTTTGTGAAGTGCACCAGTTCCTCTTGCAGCAAAGCACCCCCACAGCATGATGCTGCCACCCCCATGCTTCACAGTTGGGATGGTGTTCTTCAGCTTGCAAAACCCCCTTTTTCCTCCAAACATAACGATGGTCATTATGGCCAAACAGTTCTATTTTTGTTTCAACAGACCAGAGGACATTTCTCTAAAAAGTACGATCTTTGTCCCCATGTGCAGTTGCAAACCGTAGTCTAGTTTTTAAAAAAGTTTTTTATGGTGGTTTTGGAGCAGTGGCTACTTCCTTGCTGAGCGGCCTTTCAGGTTATGTCGATATAGGACATGTTTTACTGTGGATAGAGATACGTTTGTACCTGTTTCCTCCAGCATCTTCACAAGGTCCTTTGCTGTTGTTCTGGGATTGATTTGCACTTTTCGCACCAAATACGTACACCTCTAGGAGACAGAACGCATCTCCTTCCTGAGCGGTATGATGGCTGCGTGGTCCCCATGGTGTTTATACTTGCGTACTATTGTTTGTACAGATGAACATGGTACCTTCAGGCGTTTGGAAATTGCTCCCAAGAATGAACCAGACTTGTGGAGGTCTACAATCTTTTTTCTGAGGTCTTGGCTGATTTCTTTTAATTTTCCCATGATGTCAAGCAAAGAGGCACTGAGATTGAAGGTAGGCCTTGCAATTCATCCACAGGTACACCTCTAATTGACTGAAATGATGTCAATTAGCTTGTCAGAAGCTTCTAAAGCCATGACATCATTTTCTGGAATTTTCCAAGCTATTTAAAGGCACAGTCAACTTAGTGTATGTACACTTCTGACCCACTGGAATTGTGATACAGTGAATTATAAGTGAAATAATCTGTCTGTAAACATTTGTTGGAAAAATGACTTGTGTCATGTACAAAGTAGATGTCCTAACCGACTTGCCAAAACTGTAGTTTGTTAACAAGACATTTGTGGAGTGGTTGAAAAAAAAAAGAGTTTTAATGACTCCAACTGAATATATACAGTCTCTACCTCAATTACCTCGAACCTCTGCACATCGACTCGGTACTGGTACCCTGTGTATATAGCCAAGATGTCGTTACTCATTGTGTATTTAGTCCTTGTGTTATTATTTTTCTATATTTTTCTCTTTGCATTGTTGGAAAGGGCCCTTAAGTAAGGCATTGTTGGGAAGGGCCCGTAAGTAATAATTTCACTGGTAATCTACACCTGTTGTTTACGAAGCATGTGACAAATACACATTTGATTTGATTTTAAATAACATAGTAAATGTAAATCTGTGACACTGAAATTATTATGATATGTTACGTTTGGTATGGTTACATAAGACAGAAGGTTACTTAAGCCAAAAATGAAAGGAGGGAGGTTGGTCGGAGAGGATGAGTAGGCGTATAACGCGAACATCTAGCAACCGAAAGGTTGTGTGTTCGAATCACATCACGGACAACTTGAGCATATTAGCAACTTTGCAAATACTTACTATTTTTAGCTAATTTGCATGTCAGCTAATCCTAACCCTAATGCTAACCCTAACCCCTAACCCTAATTCCTAATCCTAACCTTAGCCTTAACCCTAACCCCTAGCCTAGCTAACATTAGCCAGCTAGCCACCTAGCTAACATTAGTCACAAAAAATTACAATTCTTAATATATAAGTATTGCAAATGACGTATTGTACAAATTGCAATTCTTAACATATCATACGAATTGTAATTCGGAAAATATCATACGGAATGGATAAAGGACATCCACAAATTAATACAAAACATAAGAAATGTAATATATCATACCCCTAAATCCAGGTTGCAGCCAGCATTTCAGATCTACAGGAGTGCACGTTTCACCATGGCATGGACCGTGGGGATATGTTAACACATGAGAATTATTAGAATATGGCAAATATCAGTCAAATATTGCATTATATCCACGCTGGCTTTCGCAGGCTACCCGAGACATGAAACAGATAGGTGGGAGCAGAGGTGGCACCAAAGGTCCCAGAGTGGTGTGGCGAAGAAAACATTTTTCTAATCAGGTCACATGGTTTTAAAACACTCCTGAAAAAATTCCTGGCCATGTGGAGGATGAAAACCCTGTCAATCTGCAGCAACCTTGTACATGTTCATATTAATTATATTTTTAAGAAGGACTAGGGGGGTTTCCTGTACACAGACACAGAGAAAGCAACATGATTGGACAATAAAACTCACAGGGCTGAGCTTGCTTTATGCAGGTTTGCATTGTGTAGTCCTGCCCTATGCAACTGTAGAGATATTTATTTTACCTATATTTAAACATTTTTTTAAAGAGCAATTTTCAGGATGTCTCCTGGTCTGACAAACACCGCTGGGATTCCCTTTATAATCCGTGATAGTTTGGCAAACCCTGACACATCTGACGAGCGTCAGAGCCGGCGTGGTAGGATTCAATCTTAGTCCTGTATTGATGTTTTTACTGTTTGATGGCTCGTTAGAGGTCGTAGCGGGTTTAATTACAAGCTTCCAGATTAGTGTCCCCCTCCTTGAAAGCGGCAGCTGTAGCCTTTAGCTCAGTGCGGATGTCTGAGGAAGGCACTAGAAATGTTGTCAAACACTCCAGCCACCCTAGTCATAGACTGTTCTCTCTGCTACCACAGAGCAAGCAGGACCGATGCCTGGCACCAACACCTGAACAGTTTCTACCCACAACCCATAAGTCTGCTAAATAGTTTAAATAATTAACCAATAGCTACCTGGACTATCTGCACTGACCCTTTTTGCACTAACTCTTTTGACTCATCACATACGCTGCTGCTACTGTCCTGAGTGGCGCAGTGGTCTAAGGCACTGCATCGCAGTGCTAACTGTGTCACTAGAGATCCTGGTTCGAATCCAGGCTCTGTCGCAGCCGGCCGCGACCGGGAGACTCATGGGCGGCGCACAATTGGCCCAGCGTCGTCCAGGGTAGGGGAGGGAATGGCCGGCAGGGATGTAGCTCAGTTGATAGAGCATGGCGTTTGCAACGCCAGGGTTGTGGGTTTGATTCCCACGGGGGGTCAGTATAAAAAAAAAAATATAAAAAAAAATGTATTCACTAACTGTAAGTCGCTCTGGATAAGAGCGTCTGCTAAATGACTAAAATGTAAATGTAAATGTATTTATTTATTCTGTTGCCTACTCACTTTATCCCTACCTACATGTACATATCTACCTCAATTACCGTGTACCCCTGCACATCGACTCAGTACTGGTACCCCATGTATATAACCTAGTTATTATTAATCATTCTGTATTTATTCCATTCCTCATATTATTATTTTTATTTTATTTCTCTTCTTGTCTCTCTGGATTGTTGGGAAGGGCCCACCAGTAAGCATTTCACTGTTAGTCTACACCTGTTGTTTACGAAGCATGAGAAATACGATTTGATTTGATTTGAGTCTGTGAATGCAAAGGTAGGCATAGGAACACTGAGCAGAGCATTAAAAGCTTATAGGCTAACATTAACTTAGGAACATAGCCATCAATTAGGCCTAGTACTACATCCATGTTTGTAAAATGTTATGGTAAATCTGTTATTTTTACATTTAATTCATAGAATAAACTAGTAAAAAACCCATCGGATCCTTTTTTGTTCTCTCATCGATGAGTCTTTGCATGCGCGCAATGGTCCTCACCCGCGGGCGAATGGGACTCACAATTGATTCCTGAGTCCGGCTTCCTTTGATCTCGGTGCACATGTACAGACGAAGTGCATAATGTGACGCATGCGAAATCAGCCAGCATTTATTGGACGGTGGGGGCCACTGACAGCTACCGACCAATTTTAACAAACTGAACGCATCTGCCGCCTTTGTTCAACATTTCGCGGATTCTGTGAGATATTCGGTACCTTGCTTGGAGAAATTCGGTTGGATGATATTAACGGATATTAACGGATTTAGGTGAGGCGCGAAGATTCCGCCGGGAGGATTCCCCTGTGATAAATCAGTATGGATTGGACAGTATCAGAAGGCAGTTTGAGAGAAATTGAAAGGTACTGTAGGCTATACCATCTAATCAGGCATTGCAATGCTATAAATAGATGATTGATGATTCAACTGAGCAGATATTCATTGCATTACAAAGTCATCTGTGAGTGCATTGCAATTTGTTTTTTTCATGCAAAGATGCTCTTTCGAAAATGATATATTTTGCACTCTGAAATTAAGAACTATAATGTTCTCCTAATTTATCAACATTAATATTACATGGAGGATTGTGCCCAATGTGGTTGTGCAAGTTTGTAAGCTACTTGAGAGTGTTTCCTGTTGTAATTATTGACATTTTAGAAATGTGTTCAGTTGACAGCTGCAATCTATCTCTTGCATTTTCAGTCATTACATTCCTTGTTCTAATCTAAAAGGGTAGCATACACTATATTCAAAATAATGTTGCATTATTATACAGATTATTATTGTTGTATAAAAGGTGCATTAATATCATTTTGAGTGAAATAGTGGCTTCCCTAAGCCATATATAATTTACTGGCACACTGGGCTAAAACACTCAGGTGTTGTCAGTACTAGAGGGGAGGTTTCGGAACAGGGGTCTGTCTGTTTGTCTAACCCATGTCCATTAGATCTCTGATGTACTTTGACCTGGTCTGGCCCTCTACCAGCTAATCTTGGAACCCAGAACCTATGTGTGCTGGCTGGCCAGCTCTACTAGCCAGCTTACTCCCCTTAACCTTAATGATGTAGTGTGGACTATATCAATCAATCCCCCCACCCATTTTAAACCTTGTTTTAAAATAGATCAGTAATACTTACTGAACGGCCAAGCTTGCATTTTAACAGTTGGCTAACATTGATGCAAACCTTGTTGCTGTACACTTGTTGTCATCGTAGCAAGCTCACCCATTACAGCTGTATGGAGCTCCACACATTGGAAGTGTTAAAGGCTCTCATTAACAGCTTGTAAAAATGTGACACAATGAATTAGACAGTAGGCTACATCTCTCCCTCTATCAACACAGGGAAGGTAGCAGTAACAGACCTAGCTGGTTCTAATCAGTAGGATCTACACGAGCTTCATTCAGTACAGATGGCCAGACACACAGCTGAGCTCAACTCAGAGAAGCATATTATCTACTCTCCTCAGATCAGGTGTGTGTGTGTGTGTGTGTGTGTGCGTGTGAGTGCGTGTGTGTGTGGGCTTGTAGTAAAACATATGCTGTGTGTGTGTGTGTATGTGTGTGTGTGTGTGTGTGTGTGTGTGTGTGTGTGTGTGTGTGTGTGTGTGTGTGTGTGTGTGTGTGTGTGTGTGTGTGTGTATGTGTGTGTGTGTGTTTGTGTGCTGCTAACAATGCTTGATGGCAACTTATTGGTACTGCACTGTCCGACTCCAGCACAAAGAAATAGAATAACATAGAATAGAATCTCATTCTGTTTCTATGGTCCAGACCAGCGCCATACATACAATAGTAGTATGGGTCTGGTCCAGACTGTCATTTTCCATGGCAGTGTCACTCTGAATCCACCCTTCTTAGCTTCTTGAATAGGAAGTTGTTCTTTTTCTGGAACCTTTTGGTGACTCAAGGTTTTCTGTCTGTCAGTGGGCTGCTGTCATAGCAGCTGGTTCAGAGCAGCTGTTTAAACACAGTAGCAGAGGTGATGGGGAAGAGGGAGGGGTGGAGGTTGAGTGGTCAGGGTAATTACAGTGACCTAGTTGCAGTAGTGCTAGACCAATACTGCTGTCTCTCTCTCTCTCTCTCTCTCTCTCTCTCTCTCTCTCTCTCTCTCTCTCTCTCTCTCTCTCTCTCTCTCGCTCTATCTCTCTCTCTCTCTCTCTCTCTCTCTCTCTCTCTCTCTCTCTCTTCTCTCTCTCTCTCTCTCTCTCTCTCTCTCTCTTCTCTCTCTCTCTCTCTCTCTCTCTCTCTCTCTCTCTCTCTCTCTCTCTCTCTCTCTCTCTCTCGCTCTATCTCTCTCTCTCTCTCTCTCTCTCTCTCTCTCTCTCTCTCTCTCTCTCTCTCTCTCTCTCTCTCTCTCTCTCTCTTTAGCTTTCTTTCTTTCTTTCTCGATCTCTTTCTTTTTATATCTCTATATTTCTCTATCTCTCTCTTTTTCTCTCACGACAGATCATAGGTTGACTTGCAAGGCCTCTGTTATAGAAAGTTATAGAAACTATTGCATTGTCTGAAATTTCTCAGTGCAATGACTGATCAGTCATTTTGGTTCCATTTATTGAACCAATATTGGTTCAATAAATCATGATATCATGTCTCTGAGAATCAACAGAAGGTCAGTAGTGGTTTTTTCACACCTTACCTCTTGGCCTGAATTGACCTGACCTGGGATTGGAGACTCTTCTCAGAGCTGTGTGAGATTTCACATGGCCAGCAGAAACACTGCAGGCAGGGAGTGTAACCATGATTGGGATGAAATCAATAGTTATGATGATGACGACAATGTCTGCAACGCGACGACGATCTAACATCATGAAAGAAAAGAACGAGTTGAAGGAATGGGAAAAACCACAAGAACAAGTATATTATATGATAGACACATTAAATCATATACACAGTGAGGTTTTTTGATGGTTACATAACATGATAACAGCACAGCACAAAAACAGTGCAAATAAATCCCAATGTTCTCCTCCTCCTCCCCTGTACAGACATGCAGTGCTGCAGGGGCATAGCTATCTGGAGCCTGCCCAACCTACATGTGGGCGCCTCCTCTCTTCTCCCCTGTTCCACACTGGTTAGACTTGTGGAATGTCAGACAGGTATGTGAGTTGGAGAGAGCAGATGCGTCAGAGAGGGGGGTGAGAGAGAGGGGAGGAAGAGAGACAGAGAGAGAGCGGGCCGGGAGAGAGAGAAAGAGAGAGAGCGAGAGAGAGAGAGAGAGAGAGAGAGAGAGAGAGAGAGAGAGAGAGAGAGAGAGAGAGAGAGAGAGAGAGAGAGAGAGAGAGAGAAAGAGAGAGGGAGGGAGGGAGGGGAGGCCAGGGAGGGAGGGAGGGAGGGAGGGAGGGAGGGAGGGAGGGAGGGAGGGAGGGAGGGAGGGAGGGAGAGGGAGGGGGGAGGGGAGGGAGGGAGACATACAGTTCCAGTCAAAAGTTTGGATACACCTACTCATTCAAGGGAAAACCTCAAGACTATGAAATCACACATATGGAACCATGTAGTAACCAAAAAAGTGTAAACACTTTGTCTTCTCAACGGTTCTATCAGTATAGCATGCTTAGGTGACAGCCATAGCTTCTCTTAGCCTACGATAAAATACATGATAAAACAATAAATTGATGGTTTTTCCACCATTATTACGTAAGGTATCTATAGTGAAAGGTTTCTTTAGAGCGACACCACAGATCTGTCACCTGTGTATGTGCATGACTTACAGTGAGCCATCCAGCGATCACTGTTTTCAGTTGGAGAGGAGATAATTTCCTGATCCCCTGTTTTACCTGCGGCCTGCCTGCAAGCCTCTCTGAACCTGTCTGTTTCATACACACACACACACACACACACACACACACACACACACACACACACACACACACACACACACACACACACACACACACAAACACAACACACACACACACACACACACACACACACACATACAGTTGAAGTCAGAAGTTTACATACACTTAGGTTGGAGTCATTAAAACTTGTTTTTCAACCACTCCACAAATTTCTTGTTAACAAACTATAGTTTTGGCAAGTCGGTTAGGACATCTACTTTGTGCATGACACAAGTGATTTTTCCAACAATTGTTTACAGACAGATTATTTCACAATTCCTGTGGGTCAGAAGTTTACATGCACTGTTGACTGTGCCTTTAAACAGCTTGGAAAATTCCAGAAAATGATGTCATGGCTTTAGAAGGTTCTGATAGGCTAATTGACATAATTTGAGTCAATTGGAGGTGTATCTGTGGATGTATTTCAAGGCCTACCTTCAAACTCAGTGCCTCTTTGCTTGACATCATGGGAAAATCAAAAGAAATCAGCCAAGACCTCAGAAAAAATATTGTAGACCTCCACAAGTCTGGTTCATCCTTGGGAGCAATTTCCAAACACCTGAAGGTACCACGTTCATCTGTACAAACAATAGTACGCAAGTATAAACACCATGGGACCACGCAGCCGTCATACCGCTCAGGAAGGAGACGCATTCTGTCTCCTAGAGATGAACGTACCTTGGTGCGAAAAGTGCAAATCAATCCCAGAACAACAGCAAAGGACCTTGTGAAGATGCTGGAGGAAACAGGTACAAAAGTATCTCTATCCACAGTAAAACGAGTCCTATATCGACATAACCTGAAAGGCTGCTCAGCAAGGAAGAAGCCACTGCTCCGAAACCGCCATAAAAAAGCCAGACTACGGTTTGTAACTGCACATGGGGACAAAGATCGTACTTTTTGGAGAAATGTCCTCTGGTCTGTTGAAACAAAAATATAACTGTTTTTTAAATAAATAAAATGTTTAACTAGGTAAGTAAGTTAAGAACAAATTCTTATTTACAATGACGGCCTACACCGGCCAAACCCGGACGACGCTGGGCCAATTGTGCGCCGCCCTATGGGACTCCCAATCACAGCCAGTTGTGATACAGCCTGGAATCGAACCAGTGGGTCTGTAGTGACGCCTCAAGCACTGAGATGCAGTGCCTTAGACCGCTGCGCCACTGTTTGGCCATAATGACCATTGTTATGTTTGGAGGAAAAAGGGGGAAGCTTGCAAGCCGAAGAACACCATCCCAACCATGAAGCACGGGGGTGGCAGCTTCATGCTGTGGGGGTGCTTTGCTGCAGGAGGGACTGGTGCACTTCACAAAATAGATCGCATCATGAGGAAGGAAAATGATGTGGATATATTGAAGCAACATCTCAAGACATCAGTCAGGAAGTTAAAGCTTGGTCACAAATGGGTCTTCCAAATGGACAATGACCCCAAGCATACTTCCAAAGTTGTGGCAAATGGCTTAAGGACAACAAAGTCAAGGTATTGGAGTGGCCATTACAAAGCCCTGACCTCAATTCTACATAAAATGTGTGGGCAGAACTGAAAAACGTGTGCGAGCAAGGAGGCCTACAAACCTGACTCAGTTACACCAGCTCTGTCAGGAGGAATGGGCCAAAATTCACCCAACTTATTGTGGGAAGCTTGTGGAAGGCTACCCGAAACGTTTGACCCAAGTCAAACAATTTAAAGGCAATGATACCAAATACTTATTGAGTGTATGTAAACTTCTGACCCACTGGGAATGTGATGAATGAAATAAAAGCTGAAATAAATCATTCTCTCTACTATTATTCTGACATTTCACATTCTTAAAATAAGTGGTGATCCTAACTGACCTAAGACAGGGAATTTTTTACTAGGATTAAATGTCAGGAATTGTGAAAAACTGAGTTTAAATGTATTTGGCTAAGGTGTATGTAAACTTCCGACTTCAGCTGTACTTAGGTGTTTTCATACTGCTCTGTGCTCTGCCCAGATTTTTTTTTTAAATGCTAGGGGTGAATAGTATTGATGGTTTAACTGCATGTTGCTCAAGCAAGAGTAGAAGGCCCAGTACTACACACACATGTTATGTTCTTCTATTCTCGTGGCACCTAATTTATTTTCATTCAAAATCCTATTTTCCCTAACCCCTAAACCTAACCCTTACCTAACTCCTAACCCTAACCCCTTACCCTTACCCTAACCCTAATTCTAACCCTAATTGTAACCCTAACCCTAAACCTAACCCCTAAGCTTAAGATAGCCTTTGTCCTCATGGGGACATGGGACCCACGAGGGTGAATTCTCCTTGTTTTTACTATCCTTGTGGGGACTTTTGGGGATTTTAGGTGCCCACAATGATAGAAGAACCAACCCACACACACACACACACAAACACACACACACACATACACACACACTGCCTCACACTGAAGCGCCTGTTTGGTGGGGAGCGTGCTGGAACAGATCTGTCTTTCATGCTGAACCAGAAGCACACTATACCTCTTCCCCCCTCTCTCTATCTGAGTGTTTGTGTACCTTTGCTCTGGTGCTGTTTACCAGTACTCCTCCCAGTTTGTGTGTGTATATGTGTGTGGAGAGGACCTGTGTGTTTCGCTGGAATCCTGTCTCTCTCTGGCCGGCCTGCCACGTCAAATGACAGGCTGGAGCCCCGTGTCCTCAGGGAGCTGTGTGGCCGAACAGCCTGGCTGTGGTCTCTAGTCTGGGGCTACGGACAGGAACAGGACTGGCTCTTACTGAGGACTGAGGAGGACAACACTGATCTCAACTGAACTGAAGTAGCCATTGAGGAGTTACTACTGCTCTGGAGGAATATTATGGGAAACCCTGCCTTTTGAATCCTGTGGAATCCTCCCAGTGCTTTTTTAGCCCGTTTTATTTTGATTTACTTTGAACCGTTGGTTGGTTGGTTTGGCCTGGATATGAGTGGATTTCTGTACAGGGGCAGGTAAGGTGTTCAATCTGCTGCCAATGATATACACTCCCCTACATTTTGATTTGGACAGTGAAGCTAACACTTTTAATTGGGCTCATAGAATATGGTTCTGAACTCTTCTACATGAATGTGGATGCTACCATGATTACGGATAATCATGAATGAATTGTGAATAATGATGAGTGAGAAGGCATAAAGCTCATACCCCCCAAAAAATGCGAACCTCTCACCATTACCAATAACAGGGGAGGTTAAATGTTTTTGGGGGGTATGATCTTTATGCCTCTGTAACTTTCTCACTTATCATTATTCACGATTCATTCATGATTATCCGTAATCATGGTAGCATCCACATTAATGTAGAAGTGGGCCCCGTGTAGCTCAGTTGGTAGAGCATGGTGCTTGCAACGCCAGGGATGTGGGTTCGATTCCCACGGGGGGCCAGTATGAAAAAATAAATAAAAATGTATGCACTCGCTAAATATAAGTCGCTCTGGATAAGAGTGTCTGCTAAAATGAAAGTGTTCAGACACATATTCTATTCTAATTTAAAATAAAAGTGACTCCAAAGTGACACAATCAATTATTTACCAATAATTTGTATTGGGCACAACATAATCTGAAACACATCCAAAAGAAACTGCAAAGGCATCCAACAACTTTGAAGAGTCCCAATCAAATGGGGGGACTACATACATAAAGTGCATACATTTTTTTAACGGTAAAATAGACATGATGAAAATACCCTCAAATAAAAGGAGACATTCTGTACTGTCGCCTCATATAAAACATTTGATCTCAAATCCAAAATGCTGGAGTATAGAGCCAAATTAACAATTGTAGCTTCACTGTCCCAATAAATACGTAGGGGAGTGTACATGTGGATAAGTCTGAATAACTAGTTGTAGGTTTAGTCGTGTGCAGCTACTGTAGTTGGTATGTGTTTTTTAAAGGAAAATCTAAAGTTATTTTGACAGTTTGTCTTTGAGTGGTTTGCTGTGCTTCTGTTTGTTGTGTTGTGTGTTGATCTAAGGCTATCAGTATACTGTATATGTAATCAAAGTAATCACTCTCATGGGAGAACAGACAACCCATGTCATCAGGTTTTCTGATTCATCATTAGTCACATCACTGGTTGGATGATTAGTTTTATCTACTGGGAAAGTTTTTTGCTATAGGAAAGACTACATTTTAATGACAAATAGAAACGCTAGTGGCAACAATAGAAATAGGAAAATACCTAATTATATTGATGTAATCATAATGAAATAATTGAAGGATATTCATTATTTTGTTCACCATGTTGATTACTCAGACTTCCCTGTTGGTCCCCATGGCAGGTGCTGATGAGTAAGGGCTTTTTCAACTCAGCTCTGTGGGAAGTCCTGCTGTTGTTGTTGTAGTAACAGTGACCTGGTGGTCTGTCTGTCTGAATGGTTATTAGGCTTCTTCCACGGTTAGAACTAACACACACACACACTCAGATGCTGCCTATACAGGCCAGCTGTTCCCCCCGGCGCCATCTATTAGACTACCCAGCTGTCCCTAGTGCTGTGTCAAAGTGTCTCCCCTGTCTTGTCTCTCTCCACAGTGCTGGTCACTCTGCCCTGACCTTCCCTGGTGTTCAAAGCAAATGGAGAGGGTCTATTATGAGCCTATAGTGATGTCATCCATTGTGTCCGTAGAATCCGTACTCACTCACAGTGTTGTTTACAAGCCTTCTGACTCAGATAAATTAGTATTTACAACTCAAAGCGTCGCCTCTTGTGTTTGACTAATGATCCCTATTGAATATTCTATGAGCCTTGGAGTTATTGTTTGATATTCTGTAAATATGTTAGTACAGTGAGCGACAGCCCTTGCATAGAAGTGTGTGGTTTAAAAATCAGAAAGTGGAATGTTCAGTATGTGCTTGCTACACGTGTGTGAACACATTTACTTTTACGTCATTTAGCAGAAGCTCTTATCCAGAGCGACTTACAGAAGCAATTAGGGTTAAGTGCCTTGCTCAAAGGCACATCGACAGATTTTTCACCTAGTCGGCTCAGGGATTAGAACCAGGGACCTTTCGGTTACTGGCACAACGCTCTTAACCACTAAGCTACCTGCCGCCCCACATTCCGCTCAACCCAGTCTCTACTCCACCGCTCACTGTGTTCCACATAGTTTAATCACTAGTGTTATTTTATTAGTAGGGAGTAGGCACAATAGTTTTTCCTGACCACATGACCCGACTAGGAAATCATTTCTGGCCCTACTCTCAGATCAAACAGTTTTAGCACTTTTGTACGATTTGGATGGGAGTAATAAATAGGTAATAAATACTGGACGTTCGATGTTTTGTGTGTTTGACTAAAAAACTCTCTACTGTTTCAGGCACTATGCTGGTGATCGGCAGGCCCGTACCAATAGATTAGGACACATGACTGGTAAGTGGAGATTCACTCTGGCTCTCTCTCTCTCTCTCTCTCTCTCTCTCTCTCTCTCTCTTTCTTGCACTAAAGGGACTTTTCACCCTCTCTTACTATCCTGCTGTTGAACTCCCTTCCTGTTTGGTCAAACACACCTCTCACTATATTGCTCTTTTGAACTCTTTCTTTATTAACCCACCCAGCCCATACAAGGACATGTTTAGACCATACAGCTGTTATTAAAGACACTTTAACAAGTAATGCATCTGTGAATTATTCTGAGTACAAAAAAGTGTTAGAATGTGTTTGAATGTGCCCCCCCCCTTCCCAGTTCCTGTGTGTACATGTTTGGCACAGTGCTGTCGTCAATCATATGGGTGTTGTTTAATTTCTCGTACCCTGGCCTGGCCCTGTGTACCAGCAGTTAAACTTTAGGCCCGGGTCCAGGACATCTCCTGTAGCCTAGCCTATACACTATACAACGCACAGCTCTTTAATAATCTGTAATGAGCTTCTACTGCGTTTTTAAAGAACTGTCAGAAGTTTCAGCTCTGCCAATGGTTCTGTGATTAAGCCCCTCGGGACCTAACCCCGTATCCCCCCACTCATTCTATACCACCCCCCCTCCCCCCCCCCAAAAAAATCTGCCAAACACCCCTTCTCAAGGAACAAAACACACATTATTGTATCCCTGTGTGGTTTTCCTGTGAATGTTCCTGGTATTTTGTCGTTTTGAAGATAAGTTTGTATTAGGCCATTTGGAGCAGTTTCAGCTGGATCGGACCATACCATGTTGGCTAAGCACTAAGCAGGGCCCAGGGGTGACACAGCCTATACAGTGCATTCAGAAAGTTTTCGTTAGTTAGTTACAGTGAGGGAAAAAAGTATTTGATCCCCTGCTGATTTTGTACGTTTGCCCACTGACAAAGACATGAGCAGTCTATACTTTTAATGGTAGGTTTATTTGAACAGTGAGAGACAGAATAACAACAAAAAAATCCAGAAAAACGCATGTCAAAAATGTTATAAATTGATTTGCATTTTAATGAGGGAAATAAGTATTTGACCCCTCTGCAAAACATGACTTAGTACTTGGTGGCAAAACCCTTGTTGGCAATCACAGAGGTCAGACATTTCTTATAGTTGGCCACCAGGTTTGCACACATCTCAGGAGGGATTTTGTCCCACTCCTCTTTGCAGATCTTCTCCAAGTCATTAAGGTTTCGAGGCTGACGTTTGGCAACTCAAACCTTCAGCTCCACATATTTTCTATGGTATTAAGGTCTGGAGACTGGGTAGGCCACTCCAGGACCTTAATGTGAATCTTCTTGAGCCACTCCTTTGTTGCCTTGGCCGTGTGTTTTGGGTCATTGTCATGCTGGAATACCCATCCACGACCCATTTTCAATGCCCTGGCTGAGGGAAGGAGGTTCTCACCCAAGATTTGACGGTACATGGCCCCGTCCATCGTCCCTTTGATGCGGTGAAGTTGTCCTGTCCCCTTAGCAGAAAAACACCCCCAAAGCATGTTTGACGGTGGGGATGGTGTTCTTGGTGTCATAGGCAGCATTCCTCCTCCTCCAAACACGGTGAGTTGAGTTGATGCCAAAGAGCTCGATTTTGGTCTCATCTGACCACAACACTTTCACCCAGTTCTCCTCTGAATCATTCAGATGTTCATTGGCAATCTTCAGACGGCCCTGTATATGTGCTTTCTTGAGCAGGGGGACCTTGTGGGCACTGCAGGATTTCAGTCCTTCACGGCGTAGTGTGTTACCAATTGTTTTCTTGGTGACTATGGTCCCAGCTGCCTTGAGATCATTGACAAGATCCTCCCGTGTAGTTCTGGTCTGATTCCTCACCGTTCTCATGATCATTGCAACTCCACGAGGTGAGATCTTGCATGGAGCCCCAGGCCGAGGGAGATTGACAGTTATTTTGTGTTTCTTCCATTTGCGAATAATCGCACCAACTGTTGTCACCTTCTCACCAAGCTGCTTGGCGATGGTCTTATAGCCCATTCCAGCCTTTTGTAGGTCTACAATCTTGTCCCTAACATCCTTGGAGAGCTCTTTGATCTTGGCCATGGTGGAGAGTTTGGAATCTGATTGATTGCTTCTGTGGACAGGTGTCTTTTATACAGGTAACAAACTGAGATTAGGAGCACTCCCTTTAAGAGTGTGCTCCTAATCTCAGCTTGTTACCTGTATAAAAGACACATGGGAGCCAGAAATCTTTCTGATTGAGAGGGGGTCAAATACTTATTTCCCTCATTAAAATGCAAATCAATTTATAACATTTTTGACATGCGTTTTTCTGGAGTTTTTTGTTGTTATTCTGTCTCTCACTGTTCAAATAAACCTACCATTAAAATTATAGACTGATCATTTCTTTGTCAGTGGGCAAACGTACAAAATCAGCAGGGGATCAAATACTTTTTTCCCTCACTGTACGTTACAGCCTCATTCTAAAATTGATCAAGTAAATACAAATCCTCATCAATCTACACACAATACCCCATAATGACAAAGCGAAAACAGGTTTTGAGAAATGTTGTACATTAAAACAGAAAAAACGTATTTACATAAGTATTCAGACCCTTTGCTATGAGACTCGAAATTGAGGTCAGGTGCATCCTGTTTCCATTGATCATCCTTGAGATGTTTCTACAACTTGGAGTCCACCTGTGGTAAATTCAATTGATTGGACATGATTTGGAAAGGAACACACCTGTCTATATAAGGTCCCACCGTTGACAGTACATGTCAGAGCAAAAACCAAGCCATGAGGTCGAAGGAATTGTCCTTAGAGCTCCGAGACAGGATTGTGTCGAGGCACAGATCTGGGGAAGAGTACCAAAAAAATTTGTGCAGCATTGAAGGTCCCCAAGAACACAGTGGAAGAAGTTTGGAACCACCAAGACTCTTCCTAGAGCTGGCTGCCCGGCCAAACTGAACGATCGGGGGAGAAGGGCCTTGGTCAGGGAGCCCGATGATCACTCTGACAGAGCTCCAGAGTTCCTCTATGGAGATGGGAGAACCTTCCAGAAGGACAACCATCTCTGCAGCACTCCACCAATCAGGCCTTTATGGTAGAGTGGCCTGACGGAAGCCACTCCTCAGTAAAAGGCCCATGACAGCTTCCGTACTACCGCCGCATGATAATGGTCCAATCTAAATCAAAACTAATTTCATATATATATTATTTAGTATATGTAAAGACAAGATTAAATCAAGAATAGTCTGATGGGTGACAATATTAGCCTATCACTTGTGAATGATATATTATCAGAAACTTTTTTTTGTGACTTTTTCTAATCATAATTGCACACCTCATGTAGCCTAGCCCATAGGCCTATATGTTTTGATGAGGTTTGTACATTTGTACATAACTTCTTAAAATGAAGCACATTCATCCGCTTTACAATGTGTAGAGCCTAACTGGCATAGATACAGTACGCAGCGTGTGAGTTTCAAATTTGGGGAAGATCATTTTCACCATAAAAATGCACCTTTATAATAAAATAATGACATGCATAATCGCATTTGCGGGCTCTTTTGAGAATGGTGTTTTCCTGCTAATGGAACATTCGCGCTTATAGCCTACTGCCGTGTGCGCAATGCTGCGCTTATAATATGAAGAAATAGCCTAATAGTTTATCAACATTTTAAGTTAAACGTTCTGATCTGTTGCGTCAGGCTCATTGCTAAAAACAGGGTTTCTTTATGTGGTTGTATTAATTTGGGATCTATCGCATCTCACAACTGTCCAACTGTTTGGAATATTTATTTATAGTAGATTGACATTGTCAGGATGTCAGTGTGATGCGGTAGGACGAAGTCAGGTGCAGGACACAGAGCTAATCGAAACGTACTTTACTCGTAGGTAACGTAAATTACATAACCTCCACGCAGGGAGGAAACAAACTCGCTCACCAGACGACAACCAAACATGAACAAACACGCACAACATACAGTGGGAGCCAGAGAGTTAAATAGGGAAGTAATCAATTCCTAATGGGAACCAGGTGTGAACAATAAAGACAAGACAAGTAGAACACAGAAACATAGATCGGCAGCAGCTAGTACTCCGGTGTCGACGAACGCCGAAGCTTGCCCGAGCAAGGAGGAGGAGCAGCCTCGGTTGAACCCCCCCCCCCCCCCCCCCCCTTGATGCGCAGCTCCAGCCGTGCGCCGACACCGGCCTCGGGGACGGCCAGGAGGACGCGGAGCAGGGCCAGTCGGATGACGACGGTGGAAATCCCTCAACATGGAGGGATCGAGGATGTCCCTCCTAGGGACCCAGCACCGTTCCTCCGGACCGTACCCCTCCCACTCCACGAGATACTGCAGGCCCCCCACCCGACGCCTCGAATCCAGGATGGAACGGACCGAGTACGCCGGTGCCCCCTCGATGTCCAGTGGGGGCGGAGGAACCTCCCATACCTCAGACTCCTGGAGTGGACCAGCTACCACCGGCCTGAGGAGAGACACATGGAATGATGGGTTAATACGGTAATTCAGAGGAAGCTGTAACCTATAACAAACCTCATGGGAGTGGGCTCAACGGACCTCTCCTCTGTGTCATACAGTCGGGACAGGGCGTCTGCCTTAGCGTTCTGGGAACCTGGTCTGTAAGTAAGAGTAAACACAAAACGAGTGAAGAACATGGCCCACCTTGCCTGGCGAGGGTTCAATCTCCTAGCCGCCCAGATGTACTCCAGATTGCGATGGTCAGTCAAAATGAGGAAAGGGTGTTTAGCCCCCTCAAGCCAATGCCTCCACACTTTCAGAGCCTTAACCACAGCTAACAGCTCCCGGTCCCCCACATCATAGTTGCGCTCCGCCGGACTGAGCTTCTTAGAAAATAACGCACAGGGGCAGAGCTTTGGTGGCGTACCCGAGCGCTGAGACAGTACAGCTCCTATCCCAGCCTCTGACGCGTCCACCTCAACCTGCAATGCTAAGGAGGGATGCAGATGAGCCAGCACTGGAGCCGAGGTAAACAGGTCCTTCAGATGACCAAAAGCCCTGTCCGCCTCAGCTGACCACTGCAGTCGCACCGGTCCCCCCTTCAGCAAGGAGGTAATGGGAGCCGCTATCTGACCAAAGCCCCAGATAAACCTCCAGTAGTAGTTGGCAAAACCCCAAAATCGCTGCACCTCCTTCACCGTAGTTGGAGTCGGCCAATTACGCATGGCCGAAATGCGGTCAATCTCCATCTCCACCCCTGACGCGGACAGGCGGTGCCCTAGGAAGGAGATGGACTCTTGGAAGAACAGACATTTCTCCGCCTTCACATACAGGTCATGCTCCAACAGTCGACCAAGCACTTGACGCACCAGGGACACATGCTTGGCCCGTGTAGCGGAGTATATGAGAATGTCATCAATATACACCACTACACCCTGTCCGTGCAGGTCCCTGAAAATCTCATCCACAAAGGATTGGAAGACTGATGGAGCATTCATCAACCCGTATGGCATGACGAGGTACTCATCGTGCCCAGAGGTGGTACTGAATGCTGTCTTCCACTCATCTCCCTCCCGGATACGCACCAGGTTGTACACGCTCCTGAGATCCAATTTTGTGAAGAATTGCGCCCCGTGCAATGACTCCGTCATATTAGCAATGAGCGGTAGTGGATAACTGTACTTGATAGTGATCTGATTGAGACCCCGGTAGTCAATGCACGGGTGTAAACCTCCATCCTTCTTCTTCACAAAAAAGAAACTCGAGGAGACAGGTGAAGTGGATGGCCGAATGTATCCCTGCCCCAGAGATTCGGAGACATATGTCTCCATAGCCGCCATCTCCTCCTGAGATAGAGTATACACATGACTTCAGGGAAGTGCAGCGCCTACCTGGAGATTTATCGCACAATCCCCCTGTTGATGGGGTGGTAATTGAGTTGCCTACTTTTTACAGAAGGCGAGAGTCAAATCGGCATATTCGGGGGGAATGTGCATGGTGGAGACCTGGTTTGGACTTTCCACTGTAGTTGCCCCTATGGAAACACCTACACACTTCCCTGAGCACTGACTTGACCATCCCTTGAGAGCCCTCTGTTGCCATGAAATCGTGGGGTCATGAAAAGTTAACCAGGGAAGCCCCAACACCATTGGAAACGCAGGAGAATCAATCAGATAGAGACTAATTTTCTCCTCTTGACCCTCCTGCGTTTTCATCCAGAGTGGAGCTGTGACCTCCCTAATCAGGCCTGACCCTAAAGGGCGACTATCTAAGGCGTGTACAGGGAAGGGCACATCAACAGGAACAATAGGAATCCCTAAACTACGGGAAAACTGACAATCAATAAAGTTCCCAGCTGCGCCTGAATCTATGAGCACCTTATGCTGGGAATGAGGGGAAAACTCTGGAAATACAATATCAATACACATATGCGCAACAGGGAGCTCTGGGTGAGTCGGGTGCCTACTCACCTGAGACGGTCCACCAGGGCTTTGCCTACCGCCTCGACTCCTGAAAGACCCTCCCCAGCACCGACCAGCAGTGTGTCCTCCGCGGCCACAGTTTGTGCAGGAGATGGCTCTCCTTCCGGTCTCCCTAAGTGCAGCACCTCCGAGCTCCATAGGAGTAGGGTAGGAGGTGCTGGGGGATGGAATGGACGGCCCCTGATCCGGACGTCCGCGGGTTGCCAACAGGTTATCCAGCCTTATCGACATGTCCACCAGTTGGTCCAGGTTAAGGGTGGTGTCCCTGCAGGCCAGTTCCCGACGAACGTCCTCCGGGAGGCTGCATCGGTAGTGGTCGATCAGGGCCCTCTCATTCCATCCTGCGCTGGCAGCCAGAGTCCTGAAATCCAGTGCAAAGTCCTGTGAGCTCCTCCTCCCCTGTCTGAGGTGGAATAGACGTTCCCCCGCCGCTCTCCCCTCCGGTGGATGATCGAATACCGCCCGATAGCGGCGGGTGAAATCCTCATAGCGTACTGACGCTGTGTCTATTCCTCCCCACTCGGCATTGGCCCACTCGAGCGCTCTTCCAGACAGACAAGAGATGAGGGCGGACACGCTCTCGTATCCCGAGGGAGCCGGGTGGATGGTAGCCAGGTAGAGTTCTACCTGGAGCAGAAAACCCTGGCACCCGGCAGCTGTACCATCGTATGCCCTCGGGAGCGAGAGCCGAATCTCACTGGACCCAGGGGACGAAAGGGTGGACAGCGTGTGGGGGGTTGTGTAGTTGGAGGAGGTGTAGGACCACCACCTCACTCCCATCGCTCCATAGTGTTCAACACGCACTCCATTGCGGTGCCGAGAGTCTGGATCGTGGTCACCTGCTGTTGGACACGTTCCTCCATTGATCGGGACGAAATGAATGTACCTCCTGACGCCATATTAAGGTGCGTTTTTCTGTCAGGATGTCAGTATGATGCGGTAGGACGAAGTCAGGTGCAGGACACAGAGCTAATCAAAAACGTACTTTACTCGTAGGTAACGTAAATAACATAACCTCCACGCAGGGAGGAAACAAACCCGCTCACCAGACGACAACCAAACATGAACAAACACGCACAACATACAGTGGGAGCCAGAGGGTTAAATAGGGAAGTAATCAATACCTAATGGGAACCAGGTGTGAACAGTAAAGACAAGACAAGTAGAACACAGAAACATAGATCGGCAGCAGCTAGTACTCCGGTGACGACGAACGCCGAAGCCTGCCCGAGCAAGGAGGAGTAGCAGCTTCGGCTGAATCCGTGACAGACATAGGCTAGTGCTTTTGCTCTTCATTAGGCCTGCTCAACTTGTTGGCTGACAAAAAGTAATTTTGGACAGTATCTTCCAATATCTTCAATATGCTCCTCAGAATTGGATAAGGACGCTCGCAATTGTGTCCCCGATGTGTCTGTTTTCACTTGTAGCCTTCGAGAAATAAACGTTCACGTGACGGAGAGCCAATGTGAGTGAGAGATGCTTCGGCACGCAGCCGGGAGAAGGGAATTATAATTATTATAATAAGCTCAAGGCCACAATGGCCACTAGCCGCAAAATGTATGGATTTTTTAGGGGGCATTACAGCCACACAAAGGGGATGCAGTATCAAGTGCTTGTCAAATTGTGAATGATAGTGTCACACCAGCCTTCACTTTGGCTCCCCCTCCTGTCCAGCTCAGGCATTCGGCGTCGCCGGCCTTCTAGCTGCTACCGAACCTGCTGCTGGCAAACGCCCTTCATTCATCAACCCCGGACTTGTCTCGTCATCATTACACACACCTGGTTCCAATCCCCACTCTATCACAGTATATATACTCCCTCTGTCATTTGTCTTTGTCGGTCATTGTAAACTCAGCAAAAAAAGAAAAGTCAGCGAACTGTCAACTGCGTTTATTTTCAGCAAATTTAATATGTGTAAATATTTGTATGAACATAACAAGATTCAGCGACTGAGACATAAACTGAACAAGTTCCACAGACGTGTGACTAACAGAAATTGAATGATGTGTCCCTGAACAAAGAGGGGGTCAAAATCAAAAGTAACAGTCAGTATCTGGTGTGGCCACCAGTTGCATTAAGTACTGCAGTGCATCTCCTCCTCATAGACTGCACCAGATTTGCCAGTTCTTGCTGTGAGATGTTACCCCACTCTTCCACCAAGGCACCTGCAAGTTCCCAGACATTTCTGGGGGGAATGGCTCTAGCCCTCACCCTCCGATCCAACAGGTCCCAGATGTGCTCAATGGGATTGAGATCCGGGCTCTTTGCTGGCCATGGCAGAACACTGACATTCCTGTCTTGCAGGAAATCACGCACAGAACGAGCAGTATGGCTGGTGGCATTGTCATGCTGGAGGGTCATGTCAGGATGAGCCTGCAGGAAGGGTACCACATGAGGGAGGAGGATGTCTTCCCTGTAACGCACAGCGTTGCGATTGCCTGCAATGACAATAAGCTCAGTCCGATGATACTGTGGCACACCGCCCCAGACCATGACGGACCCTCCACCTCCAAATCGATCCCGCTCCAGAGTACAGGCCTCGGTATAACGCTCATTCCTTCGACGATAAACGCGAATCCGACCATCACTCCTGGTGAGACAAAACCGCAACTCGTCAATGAAGAGCACTTTTTGCCAGTCCTGTCTGGTCCAGCGATGGTGGGTTTGTGCCCATAGGCGACGTTGTTGCCGGTGATGTCTGGTGAGGACCTGCCTTACAACAGGCCTACAAGCCCTCAGTCCAGCCTCTCTTAGCCTATTGCGGACAGTCTGAGCGCTGATGGAGGGATTGTGCGTTCCTGGTGTAACTCGGGCAGTTGTTGTTGCCATCCTGTACCTGTCCCGCAGGTGTGATGTTCGGATGTACCGATCCTGTGCAGGTGTTGTTACACGTGGTCTGCCACTGCGAGGACGATCAGCTGTCCGTCCTGTCTCCCTGTAGCACTGTCTTAGGCGTCTCACGGTACGGACATTGCAATTTATTGCCCTGGCCACATCTGCAGTCCTCATGTCTCCTTGCAGCATGCCTAAGGCACTTTCACGCAGATGAGCAGGGACCCTGGGCATCTTTCTTTTGGTGTTTTTCAGAGTCAGTAGAAAGGCCTCTTTAGTGTCCTCTAAGTTTTCATAACTGTGACCTTAATTGCCTATCGTCTGTAAGCTGTTAGTGTCTTAATGGTGTATGTTCATTAATTGTTTATGGTTCATTGAACAAGCATGGGAAACAGTGTATAAACCCTTTACAATGAAGTTATGTGGATTTTTACAGATTATCTTTGCAAGACAGGGTCCTGAAAAAGGGACGTTTCTTTTTTTGCTGAGTTTATATGTTGCTTGTTTTCCTGAGAGGAATCTCTCCTACTATGTCCTGAGTACTTTATATTTTGCACTGTGGGTTTCGTCCCACTTTAAGCTATGGTGCTTTAATAAATTCAGTAGTTCTAAACCTGCGACTGTCTCCTGCCTACTCCTCTCTACACTTGTGACAGACTGTACAGCCTGCGCTAAAAACAAAGCAGAGCTCAAGCCTTTCATACAACTTTTTTCAAATCATCATTAGTCGCATCATGCAGCCTTAGAATGTATAAAAAAATCTAAACATATATTCCAACATTTGTATCACAACTAAAGTTACATAAATAACTCTAAATTAAGCATATAGGAGTACCTGTTTCTTTGTTAACCGCTCAACACAGAATAGCCGCATGTGCGCACTCCCTCAAATCGTTTGGAGAAAATATCCTTTCTATTTTATTCAGCTATGTTCAATTGTATTCTTCATACTATAAAATAATATAAAATAATGCCACGGAATTCTAAGCAAATCTTGTCTGCTAAATTAACTAGTGTAGCCCACAGCCATTTGGATAGCCAGATCAGGGCCTAATATAAAGACAACTCAGAGTATGCTATTCTGTTCTTCTGAAATAGACTACATTTTCTTCATGTTTCTTTAGACCATTCTAAAATAAATAATGGATTTATTGTGATGGAGTAGGCTATATTACATGGATTTATTAGACTTTTTAAAATGTAGATGTTCCTAAAGTATGCATCAGTGGCTTGTAGGCTATGTGTGGAAGCCAGAAGATGCTAAATGTGTTTATGTTACTTAACGGTCAATTACCTTGAGACCAGTAGTTATTTGCTTGACAATCACTGGCTGACAAAATGTTATGAACGCCACAGCCCTAATGACAGCCCGCTTGGAGTTTTCCAAAAGGCACATAAAGGACTCTCAGACCATGAGAAGCAATATTCTCTGGTGTGATGAAACCAAGATTGAACTCTTTGGCCTGAATGCCAAGTGTCACGTCTGGAGGAAACCTGGCACCATCACACTATGGTGAAGCATGTTGGTGGCAGCATCATGCTGTGGGGATATTTTTCAGTGGCAGGGACTGGGAGACTAGTCAGGATCCAGGGAAAGATGAACGGAGCAAAGTACAGAGAGATCCGTGATGAAAACCTGTTCCAGAGCGCTCAGGTCCTCAGACTGTGGCGAAGGTTCACCTTCTAACAGGATAACGACCCTAAGCACACAGCCAAGACAACGCGGGAGTGGCTTCGGGACAATTCTCTGAATGTCCTTAAGTGGCCCAGCCAGAGCCCGGAGTTGAACCCAATCAAGCATCTCTGGAGAGACCTGAAAATATCTGTGCAGCGACGCTCCCCATCCAACCTGACAGAGCTTGAGAGGATCTGCAGAGAAGAATGGGAGAAACTCCCCAAATACAGGTGTGCCAAGATTGTAGCGTCATACCCAAGAAGACTGGAGGCTGTAATCGCTGCCAAAGGTGCTTCAACATAGTACTGAGGTCTGAATACTTATGTAAATGTAATATTTCCAGTCTTTGCTTTGTCATTATGGGGTATTATTTAATCAATTTTAGAATAAGGTTGTAATGTAACAAAAAGTCAAGGGGTCTGAATACTTTACGAATGCACCATTAGGGATTTAATGAGACAACCTAAGTTCCACACCGTTACTAAGGCCGGGATTCAATCAATTGCAGATTGTGACTTTTCAGGATAGCGTCAACACACATGCTGTTGTTTTGCAAATTAAACACACTTTTGCAAAGTGCTATCCAGAAAGCCACTATCTGGAATTGATTGAACTGCAAATCAATTCACTTGATCCTAACAACCCTGTTAAGAGTTTTGACTGAGCGATGGCCTGATGAGAATCCAGAGGTGTTTTTATTTAAAACCAAATAAGATTTTTTTACCTGACAATTCTTGCAACCTATCAACTGTTTCATTTTCTATTTCCTAGATTTCTTGTGTGATGAGACAGAGAAAGGCCCTCCTCCTCCTCCTCCTCTCCAGACCCACAGCCTCAGAGAGTTTGAACAGGTAAGGGCTTGTCTTCCTCCCTCTTGTTCTTATGGTCTGGTACAGTGTGGTAGTTAGTGGAAAGTGGTGTTCTGGCCTGTCAGAATTGTCTGTTAATGTGTGTCTAGGTGTGTTGGTGATGATTATGTGGTAACTGAAGAGTCAAGTAGAGTATGGGTAAAAATGATTCCGGTCTCCTGTAGCTTCCCCCAATCCCTATCATTGCTCTCCTCACCTTATCCTTCCTGCATAATGGCCACGTAGAACTGGACTGTAAATAGCCCACACACCCAAGCACACAAAACACTATCGAGCACTCGTTCACAGAGACGTGATCACATATACACATAGAAATCTACATCAATTATATTGTGTTTGTGACGCAGTGCAGCTGTGGTATACTACTATACAGTAAGTGGTGTGTATGGTTGTGAATGGAGGAGGTTGGTTTCCCTCTCCACTAGTGCTCAGCCAGTGTAAAAGGTTCTGGGCTGAGCGCCAGGCTATTGTGGTTCTGATAGAACTCTGAAGGACAGGACTTCAGGGGAGGGAGGAAGGGGGAATCTGTGATTTGATATAGGGGTTAGGGGGAAAGGGTGGAAGTGGGGGCTGGATGGTTGAGGAAGTCATTGGGGTAGTCTAGTCACTCAGGGTAATCCAAGGCTTGGTTTTCCCAACGAAGCCGCTCGTGTAGCAGAGTCCCCAAACCAATCTAGCACAACGCATTGAATACTGGGAAGTGATGTTTGGGCTGGCTGATCCATTGTGTTGGTTCTAGCGCGACGCCGGCTGCCTTTGAAGTCTGTCTGCAGCCTGCGACTGGCTGCTTCATAGAGGGGATAGGATTAATCACGCTATGCATATGCTCGGAAACCAGACCCTAGGAAACAGCAACTCTTAAGCTAGAGCATTTGGAAATTGTGGGAGCCATGCAGATATCTAAAGAGACTATTATACAGATACAGACCCAGTCACTGGAAGGAGAACTATGCTAACTCAGTCTCAGGCTAGACACACACTGGTACTGCATTCGAACTGGAAAATATAAAAGTAGGGACAGAGAAAAGTGGGGACAAATTTCAGTTCAGGGAATGTCATTTTCTGAAATAGCCTAGATAGCAAATCTTGTACCATATGCTCTGGGTGGTAACAATGGATTTTGTATGCCAGGGGTTGGGTTGTCAAGACGGTTGTCTCCACCGTTGGGGTTTTGTTTACATATAATTTCATACGCAAAATACTGACAATGGAAACTACTGATTCATAAAAGAGGCCTCGCTATGTCAGTCATAGTAACAGCAGGTTCAATCTGTTAAATACACCTTTTCTCTAAATATATTTTTGATAGAACTTTCTGTGTCACTGGAAGTGCTATAGCAGTGAAGGCGATTTAATATAACACAGTATCTCTGTTGAACTGAATGTGTGTTTTTTCACTAAGCTCACAGTAGAGCAACAGAGACTAGTGCTGTTGTCTTAGCGGAGGGGTCTGAGTAAATGGATCCAGGTTACAGAACGGCCTGTGTGTGTGTGCGTGCATGTGTGTGTGTGTGAATGTGTGTCCATGAGTGCGTAGGTTTGTCTTCTTTCCAAATTTGTGTCAGTTTAAAGAGTCAATCTTCAACCCGCTAGCTCAAAGAAACATGAACCTGCCAGACTAGCATTTGTAACTGTCAAACATCTCTTGACTGCAATCCTGAGGTTTCATGGGAAAAATATCAGAAAGTCAAAATACCCTTTCTCAAATAGCATTTATTAGTCCATTTCAGAAATTGAAGGCATATGCCTGCCTGTAAATGTGAATTAAAACGACCACAGAAACACTTAAAATGATATAAGAGTTGGGTATAATTTAGGCCATTAAAACCTCACGACAAATTACAATTGCTAATCTGTTATTTTGCCCTTAGTCTGAATGTGCCGTACTCCAAAACCACATAATATGAAAGGTCTTTTAAAGCAGAATTACTGTAGAGTGGAGTGGCAGTCGAATACAGTCCGTCTGCCATACACCCAAACAATCCCACCCAGACCCACAGCCCATAGGGTTCAAGACAGCAGAATTCGGTGCCTATTTGTCATTCTTTATCTCCATAGCTTGTTCTCTCTCTCTCTCTTTCTCTC